>NW_009617922.1:0-4227 GCF_000690535.1 Cariama cristata
AGACAAATCTATATGCTTTTACTGTGTGCCCCCCAGCTTGCTAATGTGATGCTTTCAAAGAGTTATTGCCTAGTCTCCTTGTTATTGTCAAGGGAAGTCCCCCTGATTCTGCCATTCTTCCTATGGAGAGCGATTTGTTTGAATTTCAACAGTAGTAATTTCAAGACTGCTGGGACAGCAGAATGGCACATCTGCTCTTAGTATCTTCCCTTCTCAACTCCATGGATGCTTGCAAAGGTGGGCAGTCAAATATCTAACAGGGCTAAGATATTGCCCATCGACATTTCTGAGCTACTCGTGCACAGTCTGTGGCAGCCCTTCATTCTTACACTCCGACGTGAAGCTGAACAGCTCTTAATGAGCAATAGTGGTAATATTATCTCCAAAACAGGCCACGGGTGGTGATACACAACGAAGGTGTATCACTCTGAAGTGGAGCACTGAATGCCAGAACAGATTGATGTAGGACAAATACCAAAACTGTCTAATCCATTTAGTTCCTCTCTGTTGTGAGATAGGTCTTTTTCATAAGATCTTGATCCTTGTTGTCGTAATGTAATGAGACCTTTAACCAAATCTGTATTAGACTATTTTCTGTGTCTTTGTGAAAATGACTGATTTGGAAAGCTAATGTGATTCATACCGTCCATCAGTTTCTTTCTACACTGTGTTTCAAAGGATGAAGTGCTTCTGCTTTCTCACTCCAAATTTCTATTTAAGTCATCTCTCATTTTTTAAGTTAATCTTAAGATTAGTCATTAACATGTCTGGTAGGCACAGTGCTGTCACTTTTTGCAATATTTCTTATCCTCAGCAAAGGCAATTCTACCTGCTTTACTCACAAGATGGGATATTATCTACGTGGACAAACTTGAAAAAAAAAAAAAAGACTGCTGACCTGCTGACTGTATAATAGTTTCCTTGCGATGGTCGCTTACACAGGACTACATTCTCTGTCACCTAAATTTCTTCTTTTGTGAATCCTTTAGTAAATTTATTAGATAATTACTGTAAATTATAGAGTGCGTAGTAGGATTGGAGCTGATGAGCACATTGTTGGAAAGTTTTTTTCCCATTCTGAATTGAAAGAAGACGCAAAAAAAAGGTTTTTTTGTGAAACCAAAACCTTGGAATACCTTTTATTTCCCCCACAGAAATACCAACATATAGTATTTCTATGATATATTCCCTGAGATCTCTGGTGGATTCAAGGGTTATAACAGTTTCATAAGTGATCTAAACTTGTGGGAAGCAATGAAAACTGAAAAGAATAATGATTGTTAGAATGAAAAGGTGTTATGGCATCTAGACTTCCCATCTCTATGACAATTTGTGTCACTCAAGAAATCTGAACACCTGGCATGCCATAGGTCTCTCCCAACTATCTTAATGACTGTCAGGCAAATTGTTGTCCTCAAACTCCTCAAATACTCTGTCGGCCACAGTCTGCCTTGCTGGGACAGGTGTCCTTGGGAGTTACCCAAACTGCAGAGAGAGGTTTGACTTAAAAACAGCCAGCTAGTTAGCTCAGCTCCATGGACTACAGCTACTAAAGGCCTGATTCCGGTAGAGGTCCCAGAGCCGTATCTCCACACAGCCAGTTCAGAGTGCCCATAAATACACATGGACGTTCAACAGTCAGGTGAGAATCGTTTTGTCCATTTTTTTCCAGCTAATTCTAGCTGAGCCCATTCTTGCTGATTTATGCTATTTTAATCCTTTCTGAGCAGAAAGGTTTAAGAAGGTGCAATACAAAGTTTCTACCAGTTTCTAGAATAACAGCTTGCATAACAAGGTGCATTAATCTTATATGTTAAACTATTAAGATTTTTTTAGTTTTTCAAGCTTACAAGCATGGAAAATGTAGGCCTAATAAGACTTTAACATAAGTACCCCTAGTAAGGCATTTGGGATGAGTTAACAGTGTAGGTGTGCTTTATAATCCTGAAAGATTCTAATAACTTTGTTTATGAGCTAAAAAGTAAAGCAAAACTATGATTTTCATTAATTTAGAGCATTTTGTTGGCTGTTTTCTGCAAGTTTTTTTGGTCAGTTATTAAATGCTAAGTCAAGCTATTTCGACACCAAATATTTTTGTAAAGTATTTGCAAGATTAAGCTATAACACTATGACCTTAATGATGCTCTTAATGTAAGTTTGAAGTAAATGTGAATGTACATGAATTTATGTAGCTAATAAGAATGTAAATCTGAAACTATTAATCCATGTGGTTAAAAATGAACATGTAAAGTAGATAAAATAAGATCTGGATATCTTTTGAACTGTTCCTCAGGAAATTGTTTACTACTCTGCAACCATTCAACCTGGCTACTTTACAGGTAAGTAAGAGAAAGAAAGTAAAAACTTAAAAGAAAAAAAGACCATGTTAAATTTAATAATCAAAGCTATTCTGCCTTTTGATTCTGTCTTTTTTTTGATTAAATAAATTTGTGACTCAGTAATAATTCTAACATCTCTGTAAAGTGTTACAGAACAAATCAGTGTTACATTAGGGGCAAGTCAGCATATGTACGTAGATTTCCTAGTACAAAAATCTCACAAAACAGCATCAGGGTAAGGTGTACTTCCTAAGGCAAGTGTATTGCAAAACTTGCCCAAAGCTAAGTCTCCTAGTTAAACAATATTTTCATGGATACATGAAACAAGACAAACAATCAAACCCACCAGCTGACTGAGGACTGATTAGCCTCACACCAGGTCTCTCCTGCAATTTGTGCATACAAGCATATTAATGTTTATGTACGTGTTAGAATGAATTGTCTAGAAGAAGTGCTAACAATGTCCATATCTTTCTACATTGGTTAATAAAAGAGAGGTGCTACCTCAGCCTGTCTTTTCCTATTCTGTTCGTCCTGTGCTGAGCAGAGTCTGAAAGAAGCATATGGATGTGGGGAAAAAAGGAAAACAATGATTCTTTTTAATTAAAGGTAAACTCTATTAGGAAATAACAAAAAAAGAAGCTTCTGCTTTAAGGAAAAGAGCTGCTAGTGGAGGAACGGAGCTCACACAAGTTTCTTTGATTTTTTGTCTCTAAGTTAGGTTACTGGTATGCAGCAGTTCAACGCAGGGAAAAAACCTCTACTGATTAAATATCTGATGTTTTACAAAAGATAATTTTTGTTTATTGCTTGATACTCCTTAACTGAAAAGCTGACACCACAACCTCCTCAGCATCAACTCCTGTTGATATAGCACTGGAGGAATATTTGATCTGCAGTCAAATTTGCTGGCTTTGTGAAATCAGGGTCTTTGCTTAGTGGCATCACCATCCACGACCCCTCTATTTAAAGACAGTGTACTGTAAGAAACCTGAGCCATTACAACTACTTGGAATATTCTGATTCATCTTCTTTGTCTTAATACCACAGCTGGCACTGGGGTAGAAAATGGAGCAAGTATCCTTAAAATATCTATGACCATGCAGGAAAAAAAAGCAGTTTGTTCTCATCTTTTCTCTCCAGGTGTTAGAGAACACTCAATTTTAAAAATAAATGCCTAAATGAATTATCAAATTTCTATATTTCTTTTTAAAAAACCCAGAGATTTCACTTCCTGCAAAGTAACACCAGCTGGGAAGATCTAACAATGAAGTCCTAAAGACTTCGCTGTGTTCTGCAACTGCAGAACTGTTGTCCTACGCCACAAAAGTGTAACCTGACCGGCCACTGATGTGGCTGATGCCCATGGAAAGGAGACTGACTTCTCTGTTAATTAGCTCAATAACTTCCTTTTGCTGTCAAACTAATGGTTTGATTTGGCTGCCGGTTGTATTAATTTTCTGATCGAGTCATTTGAACTTATTGAGTTATTGATTCAAATTTAATTATAACATTAACTTGATGTTTACATTGTTTAAATATAATTAGCTCTAAGAAAGTTTAGTAAATTTGCATAATAAAAAGCTTACTGAAGATATATTTTTTTTCTTCATGTTTTCATATGAAACTGGCTATTCTGTCAGCCTACCATAGTGCCAAAACTCTAAAGGCAGAAAGAACCTCAGTTAAAAATACAGTAAATGACACACTTTTGCTTACCATCTACTATCTAGTCTTGTTATACTGGCAAAAAACAAATGTCAGGTCCATCACCCATTTCTGTTTCCAATCAAAACAGCTCTGAAAGCTGGTTAAACATTTAAAAACAGATTAAAATTCTGAATCTAAAATCCTTGACAGTTTTATTTTTCATTTAAGATTTGTAAGG
>NW_009617922.1:4259-19497 GCF_000690535.1 Cariama cristata
TTTTTGCCATAATCTTATCCATGCTTTCACTATTAATTCACTATTCACTATATATTTCACAAGCAATGCAAGATCTCCAAGTAAGTGAACTGACTAACCAAAAACACAGTTTAGAGACAGAAATTATTTTTTGTTTCTATGAGAACAGCTTTTTTTTTTTTTTTTCCAGTTAGGTCAATGAATGGGAACAACAAAATCAGAAAGAATTAATTGCCTAAACTGACAGGTGCCTGTTGTCAGATTTACTTCATATTCTATTTGGTCTTTCTAAACAACAGGGACATTAGTTTTAAAACAGTTATATCCCAGATGAGTAATATACTACTGGCAGAAATATCCAACAGGGCTCAGAGTCAGATACATGCATGAGAAAGACATGAAAATATGTTATCCATAAAAGCATAAAAGAACTTCACTTGACTTGCATGACTTTTTGTATCAAGCATGCTACAGCAGTCTTTTGATTCTAATACGGAACTACAGTAAGGATCATTGCACTAATGCATGAGGATTTGTGATAATGTTGCAGAAATTTTACTGTCAAAACTGAACTGCAGTGTAATGTCTTTTGTTATCATGGTTTCTAATAACTATACAGCATGAATTGACCCTACATATGTTTTACTACAATAGTATGTGAGTTATCCAGAAAGTAAAAAAAAAAAAAACAACAAAAAAACAACAGAAATCAATAGCCCCCCACCCCACACCCAAACTCTGTAAGCAAAACACTATCTCAAAGTCATGTAGTTATTGCACCTCTACAGTCATCTGAAATCTGTGCAAAATACTGTCTAGAGACAGGATCATTAGCAGGTTCTACAGTATTTGGTACAGAATAAGAACATGGTTTAAAAATCTTTAAATACTTGAATATGATTTAAAAAATAATACTAAGTCAAAGAAACATAATCGGAGCTCAGAATTTTTGAAATATCTGCATTTAGGAACTTAGTTTTCAGACGCACTAGGGTGAATATCCCCCTTTGGGCTTAGCTTGCTCATTTTTCGTAACACAAAAACCAATGGCTCCAAGAAGAAAAGTTACCAACATGTAGAAAATGTCAGTGGGAGAGGAAATCCTCTTCTCATCCACCTCATACCTGTAGCAGTAGGAAGAAAACACTCATGTCCTCCCAAGTGCATGCCTTTGCATTCCCTATGCAGAAGAAGGTATCAGGCTTTTTATGGGCATAGCCCCTCTATTCAGCAATGTACATCCCCTCCACTCAATAAGTGCACCTTCCTCAGTGCAAAGAAGCTTACAAAGTCGTGACAAAACACTTCATGTTACCAAAGCACTATTTCACCCATCACGAAGATGATCCTTTCCTGGGGCTGAACACATAAGCTACTCAGGAGCCCAAGGCAAACCTACTTCATTAGTTAGAGAAGTTACTATATCCAGTTAAAATTATGCAAAAAAAAAAAAAAATTAAAATAGCAATTTGCCTTTTATGTTAGTATTTGTAAAAATTGGCTTCTAATTTTGAGTAATTGTATATACAGGGAAGAAAGTTCTCAGGATTTAGGGAAGGATGAACGTACTTTCTTCTTCTTGAATGTTCATGTCATTGTAATGCATATATATATAGCACAGCACCCAGAAAAATCATTACTTTGACACTCCTCCAGAATTGATTTTTCTGTTGCAGTTGTAATTCACTTATTAGCAAAAACCTAGGAAGAAAATATAGCTTCTTTCGATAGGAGTTGTATGTAATCAACACATTTTTTCCTTTTCTCATAATTCCTAAATACTTTCTTTATGCAATAATGGTAGAAATATTTTGTTTTAATAGTTGGACTAGTTATTCATTTAACAAAATGAAGAGTTATCAAAAAGGAAATTAGATGAAGTTGTTTCTGTAATCCTCAAATTAGTACTGTGAATAGAATTTCTCTTCTTCATACACATACCACTGCTGAATGGCACAGAGGACTGTCCAAAATTCTAAACATTGCCATCACTAATTTCTATCACAAGCTAGGTATATATATTGTAATGCTGATTATAAGCTCCTGTAGAATAGCAACATACTCATAACCATTTTCTTCATAAACAAGATTTTAAAAAGCCAAACAAACTGCTGATGAAACTAGATCCTGTCGGTATTGCATTGTTGTTTCACTATATTTTACTATGTTTATTTTATTGTATTCAAATTGAGAAGGAAAAAAGCAATAATATATGCCAACTCATTTGCAATTTTCTTTGCTTCCAGACTACATCATTGAGATGCATGACAATATCACCCACACTATGTCCAGAAGAGGTAAACTGTTGAGTGAGAAATCTATTTCACAAATATTACTAAGAACTATTAAATTCTGAGAGCACAGATGACAGATATTCTTACTTCCAAATAAATAAAAGGTCCGGATGATAACCTAACATAGATATGTTTTTCTGTAGAGTGGCTTGAAAGAGAGCATGCCCTAATTCTGTATTCAGAAAAAGAAATACCTTAAATTCCTTCTATAATCCATTTTTTTTAAGAAAACATTTCAATACTCATAGCATTGCCTCTGCTATCAACAGAACTTAATTGGCACTCACTTGGTAAAGAAAGATAGGCAATAATTTCTTCTACTTTTTATGTTTTAAATCTCTAACTTATTCTCCAGATATGGTTATCCCTAAGAATATATGACCTAAAAACAGTTTTGTTCTTGAAATATAGAACTATGTAGTTAACAAGAATATTTTGGAAGGTATTTTCTCATTTATATTTGTCAGGAACAAACTAAATACACTGAATTTTAAAATTAGAGATTAACTGAGGTGGTACATAAGGAAATGAGCAATGGATGAAGATACGAATATAAGACATAAAATGGATCAATAAGAGTATAGTTCTAACAAATAATCTGTATTTCACATCTAATTTATTTATTTGAAGACTTCTACACTGTATTTTTAGAAAATGGACTAAAATATCAATATATCAGGACCTGATTCCTGCATAAATGACCCGAGTTAATAAAGATTCTTACCTGAAATTGTTGATGTGAACTTAAGGTCTGTGAGCATGATGACTTGAATGCATATTAATTTTCAAAAATATAAACATGAAAGGCAAGCAAGCAATAACCTGACTAAAATATCTGAACAATATTTTTAATTGCTTATAGTTGGCCCTAATAGCCTTGTATTTTGAGAGGTATATACAAACACAAAGGAAAGAAAAAGAAAAGATTTTTGCTGTGAATTGGTATTACACTTCCACAACAAAGTTTTACAACATGACTTAGCCCAGGTTCCACAGCATTGTTAAATTAAAAAAAAATAAAAAAATTAAAAAAATCTATCTTTTTAAATGTAACTAATTAGCCAATAAAACATTACACCTGGCCACTACACCTCCATCATGGAAGTTCATCAAACCAGATTTTACCTTTTTTCATTTTCATTTGATTCATTTGACTGTGTTCTAAATTAAAGGCTTACGGAGTCTCACTGTAGATGTAAAACTCACAATTTCCAGAAAAAATATTTTATGGAGAATTTATACGTAATGGTAAGGTACATTTTAATTACTGCATAATATATTTATATACAAAACCAAATATATTTCAGTTGCAAAAGTGGAATTAATGAATAATGAATTTTGAATATCTTATATGAACTGCTCTGTAAAAAACCAAACCAAACCAAAAACAACACACAAGGAACAAAAAAACAAAAATATGAAAAGTGTGAATTAGCCAAGAAGAAAATAAGAATTCAGGTGATAGGTATTACTAGCAAGTATTCTGTTCTTATTAAGTAGCTGCATTGAATTTTGGAGATGAGACAAATAAATTGAATGAGTGATATTAGCATTTTACCTGCTGATGATCTCTAATGGCAGCTTGCACTCTGATTCTATTGTCATAGAGTTCTGTGAGGTCTTCCTTACTTTTTAAGTAGTAGTTCTGAAAGATTTTATATTCTTGAGCTAACCACAGATTTTCTTTAACGATTTGCTCCAGAGCAGCCTAAAGAGAAAAAAGTAATTGATTACATTTACTGCAAAATACCTTTCTAAAAAATAAAATCATAGGTCACTTCCACAATTTCCCTGACTCATTCACTTATGAACATTTACAAAATATAGATGACAAGATTATCATCTCAGTGAAGCAAATGGAAAAACTGCAAATTATTTTCAAGTGGTTAGGATTTTGCTGAATATATTTATACTAAACTAAATGTTATTAATGAATGATTTGTACAGAAACCGGTGTTGTAAATAATTACAGGAGAAACTACTAAAAAAAAGTATCCACTACCTTACTACATAAGACTTCTGCACAGAAATTATCTTGTCTTGATTGCCAGAGAATGTATCAAATTCTTCACCCACATTTTCCCACATTTTACTTTTCCAAACTCTCCTTTTCCAATTTTTTTTTAAAACTGGCATAATGCAATACTCATATATTTTCTTAATAATTTTAGTGTTTTCAATTTGATTAACTTGATTTTACAGACCAATTTAAAGCTTGGCTCTTATTTGGAATGTATGCTTCTGTAATAAGAAAAATTTGCATTCCTTTAAAAGTGAGTTTGACTGAACTTCCTGTGATTGTAATGCATGATCTTGAAACAGTCACATAATTTTCTAAGGTATTTTATCTGGGTTACAAAAGATACAATCTGATTTAATTTATTTTTAAATTGATTTTTGACAAGGAATTCTATTTTAATTTTCATTATTTTTCCATTAAAAAGCACTTAGGGGAAGGGGAGCTCAGGTAGACCTTTATCCACAGAGTTGGTTAAATATTGAAATTTCAGAGGCTTTTGACATTCAGAATTTCTTTTAATTTCCTAACTATAAACCAGGATGGCTGATCTCCACATTTCAAAATATTTCTTTAAATAGATTTTGAATGTACATCTTTAAAATATGTTTTTAAACACCATGGCTAGTGATTACAGTGGTACCCAGTAGAGAGGAGAGATGCACAAAAAAACCCAATAAGCAAGCCTGAAATTTATTAAATTTATATAACTTGTTGCCAGTTGTATCTGGGAGGTATTTCTGTTAAAAATGCATGCACATTATAAAGTGGAGAGGAGGAAAGCTCACAGTTTTGAGAGTGCGTAGGAGCCTGGGCCAACTAATTAAACCCAAATGTCCATGTGATGAGTAGCTGCCCTAATCTAAGGCAATGTTTTGAAGTCTTCTAATGCAAAAGCTATAGTCTAAAAGCTTTTAAAGGCCAAAGACTCCACTTAAGAGTCTAGTTTATACAAGAGGACTACCCGTAATCCCATGTGCAGAACCATGTGCACCCTTGCAGAAAAGCAGAGCTAGCAGAACAACCAGAGCAGCAGGAGCAAATGTCACCATCGTCTGCTCCCCGGACGGAGGCTGTTGGTCCAGTGGGAGTGAGGGCAGCCCTCTGGCTTGACAGTCTGAAACGGTGAGTGAAAGGTTACCACAGGAGCAGGGGAGCAACCAACTCCCCTGGTAGTCACGTCCCCAAAATCCAAAGAAAGGAACTGTAAATAATTTTGGGTTTATTTTTGAGAAGAATATTACACGTTATTCTGTTTACGTCTCTGCTGCTCTTCTCCCCTTCAACAGGTGACACTGTAAGTCAAAAGATGCATGTCTGAGGCAGAAAAAACATATTTTGAGCATAAAGGAACTTAGATTAATTTTCCCAGGTTCAAGTCACCACGTATATGTGAAACCTAAAAGAATCAGACTCTGTTGCTACTAGTCAAGCTCTCTTTGGAAAGGCAACGTAAACACATATTGGGAACATTTCTGAAATAACAAATGTTTTGGCCATATATTATAGCTACAAGTTTGCCCAGAACCCAGGAAGGCTAGGGAACTTTGGTAAAATTGAAACCTCACTTTAGTATCTCCTGTATCTCTAAAAAAAACTCTTGTGAATTAGTGGACTAATAAAGTCTAAGGTCTTCTGGGGTCACTGTGCATAATGTTGAAGAATCCATATGTTTTCTGAATCTGTTCCCAAGTGGGTAATTTAATGTCTCACCTTTTCAAGACAAAACTGTCCAAGGGAAACAGCAGCATGCCTGAACAGCTTCCTAGCCATCCCTTGGAGCTACTTGAATTTTGGGAGTTCCCAAGACGGCATATTAACAATGATTTTACTCCTTTTTCTATGCAATGTCTTAATCAAGATATATCCATTTTGTATCTGTGTTTATATGTAATTTCTGAAAACTTTGGCTAGAAGCTGACCGTGGTTATGCAACTAAATTTTAAAATTCTTCCTCTACAGAACTGTCACTATGTGTCTTTCAGAAATCTCAAAATAATAAAAAGATAGAATTTAGTGATGAAGATGTGATTATCTCCTTTATTAATCTTCGGGCAGAGATAAAACCTGGTTTTCAGGCTGGTATCTTCCTTAACAAACATACAGTGCTTGATGTTAGTACGTTAGCATTCAATACCTGCAAACAAGTAATGTTTTCAGCATTGCAGTACTTTCACATATGTAAGGAATACGGGAAAATGACAGAAAAGTTTTCTTGTATAATATGAACATCAATATAGTGATTTTCACCAGTATAGACACCTGACTACAAAATGAGTGAAGTCCTACTATTTTGTATAACTTAAAATAGTCCAGATATTTTGACAAAGAATAACAACACACCAAAGAAAAGACAATAGCCTTCTCCAGATTTTATAAGACTCAGTGGCTATGTCTACATGACCAGTTATACTAGTCGCCCAGTCCCCAAAACTGCTTCATCACATAGCTTATGTCAGTTGACACAGATAAAGTGAAATGGTTCTTTTTCTCTAATTCACTCTGAAAGATGAACTGACGTTCAGAAAGTAAAGAATATACATCCTTTAAATACCTGACTGTCACTCATTGACGTTTCTACAAAGGATTTCCCAGAACGTAGATGAAAAAAGAAGTCTTTAAGAGCATTCTATCTTTATGAAAGAGAGGAATGGTCAAACTGTGACCAAACTTGGCATGCCAGAATATACACTACATCTTTCTCTCCTGTTCTAGGAAAACAGGGACTCGAATCTCAAAACTGATCGTAAGATATTTAAGCAGACAATCCTGACATTTGTTTTCTCTCTGGCACTCAAACTTCTGAATTTGTAGACTTGCAAACTGATAAAAGCACCATGATTCATGTGCTTGTTTTTTTCCTTCTCAGCAAAACCTGAAATCAAAGACTTCTGGCACATCAGTCCTTGTCTACAGGTATGTTTGACTTCTTCAAAGGTTCTAGAAATAAATTCTGAAATACAGGAAGAAATTTTCTACATTTTAAATTCAAATGAAGCTATTTTCTTCAGTGGAAAAAAGAAGTATAAATCAGGGAAATTTCTTGAAGGCTCTTACCTGAAAACAAAAAAATACTGGGGCTCAAGAGATCAGAAAGCCAGGTGGTTATTCTGGAGAAGTATTACAACACGTTTGCTCTGTTGTTACACTATACCTGGACATCTGGTATCAGAGGTGGAATACTAGGCTAGAGGAAATTTCCACCTGATTCAGTACACATGCTTTTTTGTCTTTATGTTCTCATATTCAACACAGCAGCTTAGGAAGTGTCTCTCTTTTCCTGGGGCCGCAACACTTTTTTGTGTGTGTTTGCTGAACACGTTTGAAGCGCAGTTCCTGTCTGCTATAATACAAATTCATACTGAGATAATAAAATATGTGGAAGCAAGAAAAAAATAAAAACACCGAAGGCTCTCCTCAAAACTATCAATGAATTGTTAGCGCAATGGCTGCTGAACTAGGCAATAGGAAAGCAGATGCAAAGCCATGCAACACAATGATGAATTGTCAGTCCAGTCCCTCAGGCCATACAGACTTTCTTGTAATAACTAAAATTCAGTCCTTTGGGGCTGCAAACAGAGATCACCACTAACCTAGCCATGAAAATTACAGACAAGCAAGGGATACTTGGTGTCTGCAGCACAGAGAAAATGTGTTTCATGTAATTCTTCCATCCTTTTACGTACACTAATACCAATCACTTTGTGTTGCAAGTGATCCAAGAATTATTTTATGGTTCCATGTTTGTGTGACAAAAGTTTGTAAAGAATTGTAGAGACAAATCTTAGGATCGGTGATTTTGTCCACGTAATGATATACCTATAAACATGATATAAATCCCTGTGGTTTACAGGGTCAATTGTCATTTTGAATGGTCACTCTGACAGCAGTGTTTTATTTGAAAGATAAGAACAATTGATTTTGACAATCAGGTGCATCAGCACAATAAACTAATTATTAAAGGATCTATATTAATTGGTTATACTACTTAAACTTGATGTTGTGAGGAATGAAATTGGTTCCCTAGGCAGGAATGACTGTTTCTTTTGTAGGCATAAAGAATCCTGTTCATAATATGAAGAGTAAAATAAAAAGTAACTTATCTTAAAACTACTGTGTTCGTGTGCATCTGCCCCTCCCACTCCACAGAGCTTCCCCAGAGGAATTTTGCAATGTTTTTCCAGTAGCATCTAGCATCCATTACACCTCACATGTGTCCCTTCCCAGGGCATAAAGAGCATGGTGATACCAAGTGCCACAAAATCATTTTAGTACAGTTGACAAGTCCCCTAGTTATGGAAAATAAAGTTACTGTAAAGCTAGCATGAGGTGTTGGGGTTTTTTCCCCTGTTTGAGGATTGATTGATGCAACTGATGCTTACTAGCAAACAGTTTGGGCTGTACAAGTTACAAAAGCTACAACATAATTTGAGTTGATTCACTCTCCTTACTTGGGATTTTCTGTTGTTGCTGCCACCAGCATTTGATGGTTGGTAATTTGTGTACCAAGGATCACACAGCTGCTCAGTACATCTCTAGAGCTGCAACCCTCTTAAGGTACACAGTGGAATCAGCTGAGCCCTGTTTGAACAAGTGCTAACATGAGTCAGGGTATTTAAGTTGTTGATATTATATACTGCTCTAATACAGATTTTGATGGTCTCTGAGCTGAAACAGGTCTTCCTCGGTATATGCAGCCAAAGAAAAAAAACTACATAGCCCAGAGTTACTGAAACTAACTCTTCATCTGAAAGACAATACCTTTTTACATCCATGGTATGCATTTTTGCTTTATTATGTTTGGGAGGAATTTTAGAAAATGCACGCTTAAGTATATGCACAGATTGACAGAAGGAAGTGAGAGATCATATTTTTGAATAAGTTGCTAGAGATGATTAGGAACAAATTAATTACTCTTTCAGTAGGAATATGGTTTAAAATGTTTTCGGACAGATCGCATTTTTCCTATCTGCAAACTAAAGTAACAATAACTACAAGTAGCCTTTCAGTGATAATGCAGCACCCCAAATCACAGTTCCAACAGATTTGGAAAAAACAAGTTTAATTCTTATAAGGACTCAAGTGAAGAATTAATATGGGGAATAAAACCACATATGCACTAAATGTTTCGGAGAAAATTTCTGTGGATGGCAAGTTATACAAATAACAAATGCTGCTAAAATAATAATAAAAGAATGCTACTAAAATAATACAGCTACTAAAATAATATCAGCAAATATAAGCACATACCTGTATGCTTTAACATTACAAGTATTCCAAATAAATAGTATATAATACTTTTAGGTCAAAATTCTTCATGTCAGCCAAAGCTGAAAAATAGTTTGGGGTTTTTTTTCATATACAGTCTTTTCTATGTATGGAATATTTTTAACCCTTCCAAAATTACTTTTGGCACATGAACTAAATTCTATTGACACTAAAAAGAGACTGTGGTTGTAGAACAAGATCTGAATGCTCTAAGATTATTTTATGTTGATGTACCCTTTATCTATGATTATATTGGTGCAGAAGATCTGAAAAAATAAAAGGATGCAAAAATTTGAATTACTAGAAATATTTATCTCACTTCAACCTTCTTTAGAGCCCCAGAAATGAAGTAAAGGCATAAATCTTGGAGAAATCAAAGGGTTTACCAACCTAAAGGCCTGAACTGGTAAAGCAGATACCAGCTGCAAGGTCAGGAAACAGTCCATTCTACAGTGTATGCAGTGACACTGATTGTTCAGGTGTACAAAATAAAAGAAGTATCTAGTTGGGCTCTTTTCCCATGAAGGTGCCTACCTCCAAACTGTAAAGCACAAGAGCAGTCTACCTTATGGTGACCTGCTACTACTGACAGAACTTTGGGGACTCAACCTGTGATCAAAACACCTATAAAAGAACTGTAAATGGTTCTGGATAAATAGAAGTGTATTAAATGGATTACTGTTAAAGATTTTAACAGATCTCACAACTGATAAAGCATTTTCAGTCCTATCTTTATCTGCAGTCAAGAAACCCTGACTAAAGGAAGGAAAGTTTTGCTTTGTGGAGTCCAACATCTTTGAAAGTCAAGAAGTGGCTGTTCTGGAATTCTTCTAATGGTTTCAATGAAACTCCAGAGATTTTCACATATGCTCCAGTATAAGGTCTGTCAAAAGCTGCATTTAAAGAAGTTTTGAACTACAAGAACTAACTAGTTGCCTTTCAGAACATAAAGACTTAAGTATCTCTCTCATGTCTATCAAAAGTTGGAAATGTTTGTCCCTGCCCTGCTGAATAGAAATGTACCTTAATAGTGATGCTTGACAATCGACTAATTTTGTTGTGGATAAGAGAAATACATTTTTCTTATTGAAAGAACCAAGGACAGGAGAGTTTTGTCTATGGCTAAAACTTTGCTTCTACTTCAATTTTGTGACCAGTCATGATCACAAATTTTCAGGAGAAAAGCAATATTCAAGATCTCTAGAAAGCAACCAGATATTTTCCCTTTTCATGTTGCAAAACTAGAATTTGGCACTGCTTATACGTTAAGCATGTGTACCTTATGTATAGGCAAATTCAAGGGATGTGCAGGAACCTGGGAAGTTCCTAAGTCTCGAACCAATATGAGATCAATCTCATGGTCTTGCTAATTCTCTTCAATAGCTTCTGGAAAAAAGTAAAATTGTGTTGCGAAGCACAGTGAAGAACTGGCAGCATATAAGATAAAGAAAATGAACTGAGGAAGACAGATCTTCATGACATCTGGTGCCACGATTGTGTTAGGCTCAGTACTGATTTACTGGCAGCAACTTGGATATGTTACTTAAGTCACAGTCCTTTTCTTTCTTGATAACATGGAAACAGATTGGTATCAAAGCACTGAACTGGAAGTACAAGCATGATGCCTTCAGGTAGTAGGGGTCACTGACTCCACCAGTGGTGTCAGGAATACAGCTTCAGAACGCATAAGAGCAAACTAGTGACTGCATAGAAGTGAAAAATAAAAAAAGTATTAAAGCAAGCAGAACACAAGTGAAAGTTCAAAGACAAAAAGAAATTGAATAAATAACACTGCTGTTGCAGAAAATGTGGATGACAACAGACTATGAAACAAAAAGGAAGAGCAAACACATCTTGGGTTTGATGCTAACTGTGGAAAAGTGTTATTTTAAGAGATTCATTACAAGTTAATTGAAAACAATCGTTGTGATATACAGTGCCAGTCAATCAGGGATTGAAGAGGATCTCATCAGATCCATTGGTTCTGAATGCTAATGGAAGAAAACATCAATCATTCAAAGACCAGAAAAGTTAAAAAGCAAATTCTTTAGAGCTATGCAGTTGGTAGCAAAATGCCTCTATATCACAACAGATGCTGACATTTTTTTGAAAAATGCATTCACTTTAAAACCTATATTTATGTTTATTGAGAATAATATGGAAACCAGAAATATAAAAATGTCACTTCAAAGTGTGTAATATACTCTAAAACTTTAACATTGAATTTAGGTTCACTGTTGCAGACTTTTCCATACAGAAATTTTTTATTTCAGGAGAAGTAAAAGCTACTTGTTTGGAATAAAGTCAATCTATAAATATAATAGAATGTAATTAAGTACCAGAACTCAGGTTTAAGTTGATACAAGTATAAAAAATTTTTTGAAATTACATAGAATTAAGAACTTCTCCAATCCTACACCCTCCTCCATATCTTAAGTTTATATGCTTTGTCTGAAAAGAAAAAAAAAAAAAAAAAAGAGTTTACGATTTCATTATTGGTTTCTGCATAACATAGTTTTAGATTGTTAAACACAAACTTATTTGCCTATTATTGCATCATTAATTTTTCTTCTATATCATCACAGTTTGATTATATATACCTGTCAATATTTTTAGAGCATATTATGAGAGAGAACTTCACTTGCAATGCTCTTCTGGAAAAGATGAAACTGCATGGGAATGCCCATTTATTTATTTCATTATGGCCAGTTAAAGATTTATAAAGGCTCTCCGTTTTCTAATACATTTAGGAATGGACAATTCTGCATCACTAGGGAAAAAGGCTAATTACTTACAGTAAGGTCATTAGATACACACTTTCTTTATATCATTACAAAGACTAATATTTTTGTGTTAATGGCACTATACAGAGTAGATGAAGCAAATAAATAATAAACCTCCTTATTCAGATGTTAATGCAAAACCAAATGTTCTTTAAATTGTACAGCTGTAAAAATTAAAGTGAGAAAGATATCAAAAAATTAAACAGTAATATTCAACAGAATATGTTACCTACACATACCTTCCATATGACTACAGTGCCTCTGAAGTGTCAGAAAGGTGCAAATAAAGAGATTCATAGGATAATTGTACTGATTTTTTATTAAATTCATTGGAAATTTAAAAATCTTTTGTTGCTTAATTAAATGAAATGTGGAAAATATACTGGATTTTACAGAATAATATATTTTATTTTGACAAACACTGTAGCCAACCATAAAAACATTAGCTTTCAACTCTGGCTTTACAAATTCATTCATTTTAATTTCCACACAGTTAGAGGGATCAACTTTCAGACTTTACATCCAGAAGTTTTTATAATTCTTTGAAAAATAAATACCAATAACTAATCCCTTGATGGTAATCAACATTGATATTTTGTTCTAAATTGATGTTCTAAATGAAATTTTGTAGAAACATATTTTGGCTAGTCCCAGTTACGTACTTTGGTCCACTGACAAGCCATTTGGCTTCTGTGAACTTTGCCATAGTGATAATGCACATGACTGACACCCAGTGGTCTTCTTGGCTAAAATTTTTTTCGGCCACTGCATTTTTTCTAGTGCTGTCCATCCAAACATCCATAGCAAAAGTTCAGTCCCTAGATTTTTGTTCATGAAACTCCCCTACGACCTCCAGTATGGATATATAGTTTGATCCTAATCATTGTTTCTCATGGAATTCTGAAATCCAGTAACTGATGTTGGAGAACTGTTGACCTCTTTACGTTGATTATTTCTATAAGCAATATTGACACAATTAAGATGATTAGACTTAAAGCACTTATTGAAATATTTATCATGAATAAACTTCAAAGAAAAAAAGATTTTAAAAAAATATTTTCCAAAGAAGAAAGCCTCACTTTCATTTAAAGAAGGGGCAGTAAAAATCTGTTCTTATCTTATTTTTTCCAGATTTTTTAAAATAACCGAGAATGTATCTCCACTCCTCTCTACTCCAATTAGAATAAACTATTTTAAAATTTTGCAAAAGGCAGTTTAGAAAACCTTCACTGAACAAAACTAAATATATAATGAAAAATTGAACAAAGCCTAAATTTTTTTTTAATGGACAGTTTAAAAAGTAATTACTTTTTGTGTCAACTCTATCACCGTTCTCAATAAAAAATCTCAGAAGTATCCTGTATGCCTAAATATTAAGGAAGTTAAATTTTAAACACAGAATATATTATGACTATAACAGAATAGAATAGAACACTAGAACTTCAATTATTCAGTTAGAACAGGTCTGCATTCTAGGTAAAACAGATCAATAAGAGCATGGTTCAGCTCTCTGTCGATGCAATATTGTGGTTGTCGGTACAATTACGTTTGCACCTCAGTCTCTTTCTACCATATTAAAATCTTGCTAACTGGAAACCTGAGAGATTACCTTATTCTCATTCTACCCTACAGAGACTCCTCGGCAGAAATGCCTTGTTTATGAAACAGAGAGATTAGGAGTTTTCCTCTCAGTTGTCCTCTTTAGGGTGAAATCTAAGACCTGTCTTCTATGCAAGCCTTCACTGTCTAAAACCTGCAACATAATTGTTATGATGGCCCCAACATATAAACAGCAGAAATGATGCAGTACACACAAATCAGATCAAGCGCATATAGACAGCAAGATGTGCAGAGTGCCAGGAAACAAGACATGAGATGGTTGAGAATCCAAAAAAGAATCCAACAGGTTTTGAGTCAAGCCGCTGTATGCTGGAGACTCTGCCTGCCTTCAGTGTAAGAATTTGGAGGCCAGTGTGGAGGACTTAACTTCTAGAAACAAATCAAAGATCTAAAAATGGGACCAATGTCCTTAAAAGTATCTGCACATGCAGTGCAATGCTAAACAAAAGGTATCAAGGATTTCTCTACTCGGTAACATCAAACCCAAGGTAGAATATTGCCAAACTTCATGAGAAGTAATCTTCCAAAACACTTGTATCATTTTTCACTGCATGTAAAGATAATATTTACTGGAGAAAAAAGAGCCAAGAAATACCAACATCAGTGAACAAACACTAGGACGCAGAAGATGATAACAACTTCTGCTGGATGTTCACTTTATAGCATATGTCACCATTTAAATGGAGTCTCAGAGAAGCCAAACTTCAAATCATAAACGGTCTCATAAAATCTAGTGCAGTAACTGTGTAAAATGAAAATATAATAATAGTTTATGTAAATTGCAACATTTTGTGCAAACTATTTACATGGGATTGTTAAAGAATTAATAGTGAGGCTTCTTTATTAAACACTCATTTAAAAAACCTGGTAATGCTCAGAAAAGAAATATACTTTCTCACCTAATGGTAAAAGTATATTCACTGGAACCTTTCAAATCAGAAAACATTTTACAGTAACTGTTATAAGCAAACAAGGACAACTATGGCAAAGATTTTAAACTGAGTGTAGCTATTTTTCGTCATTAGAATTTCACAGAATTCTACGAGCTCAACAGATGTGTGAAATCTGACATTTTCTGCATAGAACAGGAAACATGGGTATTTAATACATCTTCTAAGCAAGTAACTATAACATGCATGCAGACACACAGCCTTGCTACATTTTTATCCACATACTTATTTCACCAAACAGCAGTTCAGAAAATATTTAAATAATGAGATATATTTTATTATTGTTTCTATAGATAACATATATTATAATTTTAAATATATTATATT
>NW_009617922.1:19671-49671 GCF_000690535.1 Cariama cristata
ATATTTATAATATATTATAGAAAGAATTCATATAAGAAATAGCCTGTTCAAACTAATTGTCATTGGACTTTGGGATATATTTAGACGTAATAATAATGTACAATAGTAATTCTAAAGGAAGTTGTTTTTTTCTGATACCGAAGTTCCTACTTTTCTGCAGTTGTTTTAGTTTTTAGCACTGCTCATTCATTTCAAAACTGTCATTTTCTATAGTAATGGTACAGTAGTTGTACTTGTTCTACATAAAAATGGTAACCCAGTCTAATTTGCTCATTCTTGTAATTTCAAATGTAGTTAACAGAACTGAAGTCACAGGCATAGCCAGTGAGAAAGAAATTACATTCTCGTGTTTTGGATAAGCCAAGATTGAATTTTATGAATGTCATCCTAAAAGCACAAACCAGCATGTTCTACAAACAATCTCACAACCAAAACCAAGATTAAAAAGGGCAGCTATCAGCAAGTAAAGCTTTTTGAGAAATACCTTCTAAATGTACTTTTTCCCTTGTCTGTCTATGGATGCAGTGTCACTTAGGACTAAAGAAGATTTCTCTCTCAATATCATGAGAAGATAGCACATAAATGGGCAAAGCAGAGGGAGCTACACACAATGTCTTTTCCTCCTCTGCTACAGAGTCCCAAAGAAAAAAAAAAAAAAAAAGGAGATTATTCAAGTATACAAAAGAAGGGATAAGGATGAGAATAATTTATATGTGGATTACAAAACCTGAAGAACTTCAGTGATCAGAAAGTGGTACCTTTTTCTGTCTTTGAGTGATGTACGTATTCGTAATGTGAACGCTCCAAGCAGTAAGTTCCCATATCCACAATCATCACAGGAGCAGTTGCTGAGTTCTTGAAGCAAACAGAATCACTCTATCACATGCTGCATTAGCTCTGAGTCTTCCTCAGTATTACTGCAGTGGTTGCTAAGAATATGGATAAAGCTTCAGGAGACGTTAAGAATGGAGGCATTTTTTAGCAAAGCCACTGATACAGCTTCAGCTCTGATGGGTGCATTTCAGTGACAGCAAAAGGCTGTATTTGGGCGGTTTCATAAGACACCTTGACATATTTCATACTCAGTTTATGTATTCATGCAGAGAGGGTCATGTCCACATCAGCAATTAATATGAACCGTTTTGTGCACCATCTTAAGAATTTAGTTTTTATAGTACAAAAGCAAAGAATTCCCTAGATGTCAAAGTGGAAAACACTTTCATTTTACAGGTGTGACTTATGGAAAAGTAAATAGAAACGCTGACTCTGTGACTGAAGTGAAAATCAGGAACGGTCTGAAGGGTTTATCCCCTCACTCCTTATCGGGGAACTGTCACACATGACTCCACTTCAGCAGGAGCTAAACTTTGCAGACTTTGGAAGAACTATTTCTTCTACATGCTAGAGGGAAAAGATTTTACTGCCATGTTCTGTGTTACTATAATAGAAATGAGGATAGCCATTCATGCTGTACCTAACTACGAATGCTTTCAACTGTGGGTTCAAGCTCAAGATAGTCATGTTAGTCTCGGTTCCTCCAGCTATCAAAACAGAAAGCTTTTCCTTTGTCCCTCAGTCAGGATACTTGAATCAATCTCTGTTTCACAGTGGATCAGGACCAGAGCAAGATCTGCTGCTTTGGCCTCTTTACAAACCCAATAACCCTTACCGAGATGCAGACCCATCTGGTTGCTCCTCTTGGACATTAGGTGCTCTTGTTCTTCTTTCTGGACAAAAGGCTGATCATCAGAATATTAGATTGCTCAGTACTACAGTGTAGTTCTTTCAAAGTCTGTTTTTAATGGTGAATGGTGAAAATCTCATGTCACCTCCCTCTCGCAAGTAAGAGAGGAGGTCTCAGTGCAGTACATTATCTATAACAACTGGAGGGCAATAGATTTCTGATATTTGACCACCTAACAATTGATTCCAGAGGATACAGGCATTGAACGTCTCTGATGCTCATGGAACGGTAATCGTTACCGGAGTTGAAACAGGATATGATACACTTTATATAATGTACCGCTAAGGAGTCAGTATTTGGTAGCCATGACAGGTGAGGAGGTCAGCCAAGATAAAATGTGAGAAAAAAGGAATCTTGGGCATGAAATTAAAACTTTGCCTTCTGTTATGACAGTTCACTATATTTTTTCATATTCAGAACAACTGTCACAATCTTTAACACTAATATCTGAAATACAATGTATTTGGTGACATACTTTATATGATAAGACAATACAGAATGTACAAACAGCCAAAGAAAAGTGATAAAAAAATCTAAGGTATAAACTAAATTTTTTATGACTCTTGTTTGCAGACAACACTTTTAGACACGTGAGTTACTACGAGCTTATCTTAGAGAACACAATTTCTACTATATGCTATCACTGTGTAAAAGTATAACAAAAATGTGTTATGTTTTATATTCATATCATATCAAAACAATGACATGGCAAAAATGTAATAACAAAATTATAACCTAACTATTTGTTCACTGTTTTCGGTACAGCTAAGGAGTTGTCTAATGGCTTATTCCCCACATGTCATTCAAAGTCCACTAATTTATTGTACTACTGTCTATACTATGTAATAAAGATGATATACTCAGCTTTTCTATTTTCAAACTTTCTTGATGCTATCTCATATTTTAATTTAACCATTGAAAATGTACCCATTGGTTTTGCTCTGCAATTCAGTGGGGCCATTTAAGTTCATTTTATGTGAACTTCAGAGAAAGGACAGCAATTATTTGTAATTCACAGAGTATATTCTCTTTGAAAATCTATACGCTTGGGGGATCATTACATGTCTGGAACTTATGAGGAACATTTAATGCATAGCAGTATTTAGCATGGTATCACATAAAAATCCCCGTATGCCACTTGTCCCCAGTTCTTTTCCAGTAACACTTGGGGAAAACAGCTACCTTTGAGGGAGCGAGTTTTGCACAAGTTACAGCTCTGCTGCCAGGTGTAGAACGTACCAAGAATGCAGCGTTTTGAGCTTCTTAAACACTACTGCAAGCAAATAACATCCTGGCCTCCCAAAACTCCTTCTGCTTTTGAAAGATCAATCAGTACAAAAAATCCTCTGCGAGACAGTGTCATAGCACTTTCTTGAACAGTGCATACATGCTACAGTTTTGCACAAGTTACAGCTCTGCTGCCAGGCGTAGAACGTACCAAGAATGCAGCGTTTTGAGCTTCTGAATTTAGAGAAGGTGCCATGAAGTTTTCTAATACCAGCATATCTGCAAGATTTTTAGGAAGCCTACCACTGTTCCTGATCTGTTTGCACAATGTTTAACTGTCCTCTCATTAGCAACAAACCATTGAAAGAGATATGCAAATAATTCTGATCAATTCCGGCATGACTTTATGACCCTTTTAAAACCTACAACTGCTTTTGGCATATGATGAGATGCAAAGAAAAATAAAATTGTGAAGATGAAGTTCAGTTCTTATTTTAGCATCTATTTAATGAGATCATAAGACTTTCTCACCTTTATGGAAGATTGTAAAGGAACAGAATGGCAGAGGACTTCTGTGCAATGAAAGAGAAAAGCTGGATTTGTCTACAGGTTTTTCCAGTTATTACCACAACATTTTTGCTGCATTAACAATAAACTGAAGATTTTGGTGTTAAGACCTCTCTCTGCAACAAGTAAGTATTATTTAGCCATTCCATTTTTCAAACAGGACTCAAACCACAATCCAATTAATTTTTACACATTACATACAGTTGAGAACATAACTTGCTTATCTTAAATGCCCATCCAGTGCCTTAATCATAAAACTAGACTGATAGAGGGTACGTATTGACATGGATTACAGAGAAGCAGCTAGGTCTAAGCATTTAATCCACGTTGAATTTAAGAGGAGACACAAGTGTTACTTCCACTCACCTGTGAGCAGGTCCAACATCTCACATTTTGCATCATTTCTTCCTCTTAAGAGAAGTCTCATGTATTAGTAAACTGAGGCCTGTGAATCTGTGCTCTGCGTGATTTGGAGCTAAATATTTATGGTAAAGATAACTGAAATAGCTAACTCAACAGAATCAGAATATTGTCTTTCACATTTTTTTAGTTCATACCTGGCCACACATAATTATGCCAGTTGCTAATTTAGATTGGTTAGCCTCCATAGGTGCCTATTATATAAATTGAAACACACTATACAAAACAACTTTAATATAAAGCTCTTCATTCTACACTGATAATAAAAAGAAATACAATGAGGACAATTAAGTAAATCTAATCTTTTCTAGCCCTCAGCCAAAAGTGTAAGAAATATCATGTCTTTCTCACAGAAGGCCTTATAGATAAACAAATGTTCCATCATTCTTGCATTACACATCTCCTCACTTCTGGTACTTAACTAACTCTACTTACCCAGCAAATTAAAAAAATATTAATATAAACGTTAACTGAATAATATATTTCCTGATCTTTGTAACTGCTTATCCCAAGCACATGTCTCAATGTCACATGCTCACACGCCAACTCTGTTCTTTCCTTCATGTCAGTGCAATAGCTATGCACAGGAACGTTGTTGGGGGCATTGTATTCCTGTAGGAGTTTTCTTTTGGATGAGATATAAATGAAAGGTCCTACTCAAACTGGTCATTAACAATCCCAGGGAACTCTTCATAAGAGCAGGTGTGTTAACTTCAGTCTCCTGGCCAAACTCCAACTCAGGTAATTACATTCAGCCTACCTAATTTCCCACTGCAATTACAAATACAGAGAGATCCTTAATTTCCAGTCCCAAGCCACTGTGTAGTGTTGAATAGTTGCTATGTTTCACCCAGGGTGGCTGCACTTCAACAGCGGATAAAGCAATCTGTGTATAATTTGTGGCAGTTTGTAAAGCATTTTGCAATTGTTTGAGATGAAAGTGCTATATAGTTAAGATCATTCTAATTGAAATAATTGCCTGCCACTGATCTAAATATGGCTTGTAAAAAATCTTTAGAAGGAAACCTTCTAAAGGTACTCTGGACAAATCAGCTAGTAAATATTTAATCAGTCTTAAATGTAAGTGTTAGAATTTGAAACTGCATACATGAAAGAGCAAGATTTAAAAAAACCCACAAAACTCTAGCAATCTTTAATGCAGTTTACAAGCATTTGAGCCATCAGCAATATAGGATCATTGCTCCAGTGTAAGATTAATGGCACATCCAATCTGTCAAACTTCACTCTTACTATTAACATCCCAACAAAGGCCTTAGACATGCATAAATATACCACTATGCCAAAGCTGTCTATAAAGCAGCAATAAGAAGGTTAGCAGATACCATTGGATGGGGACTGTTTCTAAAATGGACTACTAGAACTCACATTAAAATCATATAACATCTCTACACAGTAAATGTGTAAATTTTCAATTTCCTTAAAGTCTCTCTCTTGGGTTTCATGTTCAAAGACTAACTAGATTACCAATGAACTAAAAACTCTCTTACCATAAAATTCAGGATGATCTGAGAACGGAGGAAAAAAAGAAAAAGAATGTCCAAGAGAACTGAAGGAGCACAGCTGAGAATAGCTGAAAACAACTGAACAAAACCAGTAAAGTCCATTTTATTCCGAAGAAACAACAAACAAGACCAGTATGTAAACCAAAAAAAATGAAACTAGTACACTAGTTTATTTTTACTAGTTCAGTGCAGTATCCTATGATTGGAGTCAACTTACATACAGTTCTAGTGCTGCCTTCATTGCCACCGTCGGACAATGGGAATGTATTATCCCAGGGCATAAAGTGTTCCATAAAGGGTGGGTGGAAGAAAATGGAAATGCAACACCGTTTAAGGAAATCAGTGAATAAATTACAAAAACTGTCCATTTGCCTGCCCCTTTTAATCTTACTGCCGTATTCAAACTATTGGGCATGTAACTGAATATCTCAACTGTACCTGAAGAAATAATGGAGCGTGTCTCTGCAGTAAAACAGAACGGCACTAAACTGATGAGTTTAACCCAGCAGAAAGAGCGGCTGTAAACATGACAAATGCCTGCTATTGATTTCAGGTTTAATTACTCTGTGCAGCACTGACAAAGCCCATCAGATGTTGTTGTGAAGTGTAAATGGAACAAACTACACTTCACTGCCCATAGGAAACTGATGGTGTCTGCAGTTTGCATTGTTTACTTTATCCTCCGTAAACTTCAGCCTTGATCAAATTAACAAGTGCTACTAACCTCCAACAAACTACACTGCACTATGATTTTACAGCAACAGCCTTGGAACAATAGTTCTGCAGCATTTCATTGATAACAAATGTCTGGCTAATGACAGCGTAATGGCAGGAAAAAAAATTACTGTCCAGCACTGCATGGCCTCTAACCAGGCTAGCAAGAATTTTCAAACACACTCTCTTGCATTTCCTCCTATTTTGGGAGAAAGGATGGATTACTCACTTAATACTCTGATAAAACTTTTAGTTAAAATATACTGCCCAGGCTATCTAGGAAGCCTCTCTTTTCACTAATAACAGCAGAACAATAAAATCAGACCATGTCTAGCATGTTGTAGCTACTGCTCAAAATGCCCTCTGAAATAATTTCCTTTTTCTGAGACACGTACAGTCCTACATATTCACTTTTGCAGCTTTTCAGTTCTTCCTCCATTCTCCTTTTCTTCTTTTTCTCTTTTCATTGTGCTTATTTAACATTCTAGCAAACAACAAATGTAACATACAAGGTCTAAAAAATGAATACGTTTTGAACCAATTTATTGTGAAAGCGTCCCTGGTTTTTTTGTTCATATACAAGATAGTTTCTCAGCTTCTACCACATTGAGACTGAGTTTGTTATTTTACAAATGAATGCTGTTGTTCATCTTATTTAAATTTTCTTTTCTGGGATAAGATTCTACTGTCAGCATAACTGTGAAGAGCATTGTGGGGTACATCTTCATTGTTTTTAATGTGTGTTATATACAAAGGGGTTTTGTTAGAAGTAAACTGTTCAGGAAATAAGAAACCTAGGCGCCAGTTGGATAGGAAAACATTGATAGGAAAAAATGTCTTTTGATATTTCGTCTACTTCGGTAAAGCAATAATTGTGTCTCCTAACTGCTGCTCTGCAGACCCACAGCTCTAAGGTTTTGTCTCTTGTTCCTCAAAGAATGAGCTTTAGACACGTATCCCCTTATTGCTTACAGCAATGGGAACACAGCACATAGACACAAAGGGGCTAAGTAATCTGGATAGTCTTATTTCTTTCCAATAATCAGCAGAAGCTAGAGGACTCTTAAGAGATGGAAAAAAGGATGGCATGTGTGCATCTGCAGAGCAAATATATACCAACTCTAATAATTACTAGTGAGCAGACATTATTTTCCTCATCATGTACCCATTTTTAGGGGAATAGCAGGCAGTATAATCCCCAGGGGATCTGATGAAGTGAACAATGAGCACAGAATTGCTCTCCCAAGATAAGCATCAGCACAAGATGCCAAATCAATAGACCAGTGCTGTGCACAGGTAAGATGGAGAAAGAATGACTTCCCATGAGCAATAGTTATAACTACTCTTGCAGTATGAAGAACTAGCCTGGCCTCAGGTTGATGCTGGAAGACTTGTATCGTCCAAATACAAAAAGTTTAAAGAGTTCTAAAAACTGAGTGATATGACTGAGAACAGGACATATGTCCTTATGGAAAAGAAAATGGCAATGTAGATTTGTTTTTTATTTTGAAGGAGTAAGTTTTTAAAAGACAAGCAAATTATTGGCAGGAAAGTTATATATTTGTTTAGAGAGCTGTCTCTCTGCAAAGAATCTGCTTCATACTGACATGTAGGAAGGGCACGATGTGCTCCTAAAGCAGGCTATTTGCAGGTCCAGATTTGACCTGAAAAAATCCAGTCCTGAATTTGTGGTTATTTGCAGTCAACATGTTAAAAAAATTAGTGTTCACATGAAATCTAGGGATTCTTCTTAAAATGCAGTTGGAATTTAGAGTGGGCACTTAGACTCACCTGTTTTCCCAACTAATACAGCTTTACATGAGAAATATGGGACAGAAATTGTTTGGAAATACAGTGTTTGAGTCAGAATTGATGCCTGGTACTGATTTTGTCAGCATACTCTGCCTGTCAGTCTCAATAAGGGCACATAGTCTTATTTGCAACAGAGGATATTTTCTTTTACTGACTTTAATTATTCTCCTTCTGGAGTTCAAAAATTTTTTGAACAGTATTAAACAAGGACATGAACACTGTTGATTTTTATAGTTTTTTCAGCCTTTTTTAAGAGACACTTTGACCTTCTCTTTTAGAGAACCTATTTTAAGGAATCTCCCTACAAAAATTTTCTTGCTATAAATATACTTTTGCATCAATCTCAGAATATACAAAGAATGAACTCTCAAGTTCCAAGGACTTCCTGAACCATTGAGCTTCTCAAACAAGTCTCCTTCCCTTGTCAGTAGAGGCAATCTGAAATGCTGAAAAAAACATTAATAGATATCTTCAAGAAAGATTTAAATGAATTTAAAAAACAGTTTGGATTATGTTATTTTTACCAGCCTTCTGGTCTTGAAGTGTTTACAATTTGTAAATTTAAATATCTTCAAAGACTGAGTTTGTTATGGGTGAATTTGACTGAGGATATTATGGAAATCTGGCTGAGCCCCAAGAGCCAAAAAGGTCCCTATCATTAACCCGAAAACCTGGCTACTGACAGCCTTAGATCCATGATTACGGATCTATGCCTCGTCTATGGTGTAGACTGAACAAATTTACCGACTAAGACAGGATACTTTTAACCTTGTCTTTGAAATAAAATCTAGTGTTCTTCCAGCATGTCTTTTATCTATATGGGAAAGGATAATTAAACATTGAGACTAACAATCACCATGCAGAGCAAAGGGTTTTATCATACCAAGCTCTGCCTACCACCTAGTAATCTCATCTTTTTCCTCACATAACAACTAAACCAGGATCTTCCTATTCCAGGAAAGGATCTCTTTTGAGATAGCATAGATTTTTTTTTTCTATTCTCAGTAATCCTGATACATTATAGCAATATCCAGAAAGGGAGAAACCCATATAAAGCTATGTATAGCTATTAGTAGTTAACTCTTTCATCGCAGTCTTTGGGATACTAGAGAACCAAATATCTATACACGAGAAACATTTGAGTGTCCAGCTTGCAGATTTAGAAAATGGTTGAATATGTGACTCTATAGCTATTTTACTGATTCATTGAAATGAAAGATGTCTTCTTCTATGATTTTGATATGATGGATTATACGATTTTGAAAGAACAAAGCTTTTATTGCATAATTCCAAAAACATGGAGTCTTTGTTTCCTTCGGTATTAGATGTGCAGTGTGAATAAATTACTTCTGGGCTGTAAGAACTCAGCAGAAGTCCAAAAGCTGCCAAAATTCTTCCTTGCATTGCAACAAATATGATCAGAGCAGCAGAAGAACAATTTTTATAGTTTGGGTTTTTTTGCTTCTGGAGCTAATCTTCAGTATAAAAAAATGTTTTTTAGCCTTAGTTCATTATCAGTATTTCAGGGAAATAATTTTCAATTCAATCACTCTTATAGCTAAAAGTGGTGATTATCTCAAAAGCTACTAGAGTAAATAGAAAAAATGGAGATCTACTCATGGGTGGGTCTAAAGAATGATCCATAGTGATACTGACTGGAAAGTTAAATTTCTACAGAAAAATTCTAGATGTAGAGAAAAGTGCTGCTTTGAAGGAAAAAAAAAAAAAAAGATGAAATTTGTCTCTTGCCAGCAATTCCAGACTACACATATCAATCAAGATTGTGGATATCTCGGCTACTTTAGAAGGCTAGCAATTTAGTTTCTCCATCTTCTCCCACAATCAATGTACTTTTAAAAATGCACTTTCCTCAAATTTTTTGGTTAAGATGATCATCTTTCTGGACTCTATGGAAGATTTATCTTTTCCTCAGTGTGAATTTCCTATTTCCAGTCTGTAACACTCATTCTATTCATGGTGACTGGATCTAGTATATCATAGTGATATCAGCGATATTTTTTTTCTCTCTTCCTTCAAGTTTCTTAGTGAATATATCTAGTAGGTCTCAGCACATTTTTTTTATTTTGTCTATGTGACTTTTCCCTTTTCTATCTAAAGATAAAATTGTGAAACTCAATAAACCATATTTCTAAGAAACATTCATTTTATAACAAATAAATTCAACTTACAACATTCACCTCATTTTCTCACAATGTTCAAACATAACACAATAATTGTGATACTGCATGAAGGATCCAACCCCACCTCCTTTGTGTACACTCTTCAAAATTTAAACAGCTTTTAGATAGTCATCACTTAATACTCAGTATTTTTGAATTTGAAGAAGCCATCATACTGATGTGGATGAAAGGGTGAAACTGTACACTTTATGTGTAAATCTCAATCAAGTCTTTTAATGTACTTGGTCAGCAGATTTCTTTTTGGAAGTACAACATGTTGATATTCTTATTCTAAATAATTTCTTTGACCTCAGAAGCTTTTTGGAGAGCCAGACAAGCTGAAACTATCCGTAATTCATGGCTGGCCTTTCCAACAAGAACTATAAATTGAATTGAGTGCACGGCAGTCTTCACAGGAATGGGTAACTAGAATTACTGATGCTTCTCCAAGTGGTATCCTTTCTAAAGAGAAAAGGAAAGGGGGAAAAGGCGTACAGATGTCTGACTGGCAACACAGCATCCATTAAATAGGCTTTGAAAGAAAAGAATAGCTACTGGAACCTTCTAACTCATGTGAGCAGAGAAGACATCTATTATTTGAGACCGGTTGTCTGAAGGTGGAGCAAATCTAGATATCCTCATTGCTCTTCCACATAGAAACATGAAATCATTTAGCTTAGAAAAGACCTTTAATATCATTGAGTCCAATCATAAACCTAACACTGCCAAGTCAACCACTAAACCATGTCCCTAGGCACCACACCTACATGTCTTTTAAAGACCTCCAGGGATGGGGACTCCACCACTTCCCTGAGCAGCTTGTTCCAGTGCTTGACAACCCTTTCAGTGAAGAGTTTTTTCCTAATATCCAATCTAAACCACACCACACACAACTTGAGGTCGCTTCTTGATTGCAAATAATCACATTCCAAAACCATCGGGATATGAGCTCCTTTTAAGAACTTCATGTCTTATTTTTATTGTATGATGTGGTCTGTTACAATTCATATAGTAAGAAGAACGCAAACCCAATGTTTAAGGTTTAAGATGGACTGCCAAATTTATATTACAGCCAGTTTATTCTGTGTTTATACTCTTTTTATTACAAGATCCCTTGGACAGTCATAGAATCACAGAATCATTTAGGTTGGAAAGGATCTTTAAGATCATCGAGTCCAACCATAAACCTAGCATGGCCAAGTCCACCACTAAACCATGTCCCTAAGCACCACGTCTACCTTCATTCTCTGTGCATATCCTGGCCTTCCTGGCTGAAATCTGCAATGATAACTGCATTGAGCGATTTAGCTGTTAGAAAGACTATCTTGAATCTGCATCCAAATGTCCTGAGAATTCTCCTGAGGAGACGTATGCTTGCCAATGATGGAAGAAGAACTTACCACAGAAAGGATAATGGTAAGGATAGGATAATTCTTGTAGAGTTTAAGATATAAGTAGCCTAAGATATTTATTATTAAGGATAGTTATGCTAAGGGTACCTGAAGAAATATTATCCTAAGTAAAAGGATTTTTTCAGAGCTTCACATGACTGTGAATAGTCAGACTGAAAGCACCAAACTGAAATACCGGAACTGGAGGAGTTGATAACAGGAAAAGATTCATAACTGAGCTGTACACATTCCTGGTCATTTTGGTATTTTCAGGAAGTGGCATGGTTCAGCTATTGCAGATAGTATAGACAATCATAGAACCATGGAGTGGTTTGGTTGGAAGGGACCTTAAAGATCACCCAGTTCCAACCTCCCTGCAATGGGCAGGGACACCTTCCACCAGACCAGGTTGCTCACAGCCCCATCCAACCTGGCCTTGAACACTTCCAGGGAGAGGGCATCTACAGCTTCTCTGGGCAGCCTCGTCCAGTGTCTCACTGGTGTCTTAATCTTTCCCCCCAGTGTTAAAGTAAGCATTTAAATATCCTTTGAGCTAAATACATACTAAACTAAACAATACTACTATTGTCCGTTAGAAAGCCTTATCATGCTTAAAATTGAGTGTGTATTAAAGGTGGTGTCTGAGCTGAGGGCTAAGTAAACAATAAAATAATCAAACCTAGTGTGAAGTGTTGCATGTTTGAATTATTTTCTTTTCAGTGAAGGCTTGATTAGGAATCTCTTTTTTTGGGAAGCTAAACAATCAGGAATATTTTAAAGAATTAAGAGAGTATAAAAAGGTTGACAAACTGTCAACTCTCACAGACATCTGGGCACAAGTTTAAATTAGTGGATATGAGTTATCCTATTGAATGTGTAGAATTTGAGCTTAAGTGCATAATTCCAAAATACGCTACAAACATGTACCAAAGCAATATTAGTCTTGAATATGTATGTACACACGCGCACACACACACGTTTATAATGAAAGGGATTTTTTTCCAAATTGAAGCTATACAATGACAAATTTGCCTCAGTTCAAAACACATCTTTGTTGTCTCATAATAAAGACCACACAGAATCCATGTTAAAACGAAAAGTTAAACTACTTATACTCTAAATAGAATAAGGACTTGCAAATCTAAATCTTGTATAATGTGTGAAATGTCTATGTACACTTGATACATAGGACTCCATTAGATACTCTGTCACTGTCCAAATACAATTTTCTTTTTCTTTTTTTTTTTTTTTAAATGAGTTAGTCAGAAACCTCTGATAGCACCATTTCAAATGCAAATAATTCTGTTCCAACTGCCTCTTTACATTAGCTAAATGAAGTCATCAGTAAACAAAATTGGAAGAAATCTTAACACAACTGCTGTAAACAACTTTAAAAGTTTTATATCCCAAAAGATTAAAACTGTTAGAAGACAGTTCAGATTCACTGGAGATGTTCACCACTGATAGAGTTTATAGTCAAAAAATAATCTCTCTCAACTCACCCAAACTGGTACTGGTCACAGCAAATTATAATCAAAGATAGATTTCTTGGAGGGTGATAATACCATTAGATTTAAGGAATTAAAAATACATGAAACTTTTGAGTTAATGAACAGGGTCCTTAACTGCTCATTTAATTCAAACAGCTGTTTGTTAATGCCCTAAGCAGTGTCATAAACTGTGAAAATACTGTTGAGTGCAAGACACTAGTTAATGCTATAAAGCAACACATGCTCTAATATTAAAAGGATTTAATGGGATTAATAGAGAATAAAACATTAACTCCCTATTATGATGTTTTTAGGACCCAAGGGCAAATTCTGGCTAAAAAGGACTCTGGTTCTAAAAGCACAAAAAGTAAACTATAGCACTGTACAGCAAATCATGGCAATTTTATGCTCCTGAAAAAAAGTGGAACCCTGATAAGATCACATCTGTTCCAATCACAGACTGGATAAAATCACTGTTTACTAAAGTCCTAAATAACTAAATATGTGGAACCCCAACAAGATCCCATCTGTTAAGACTACAATTTGGATAAGGTCCCATTACAAAAATTTCTATATAATAACATATTCACTACAAAATAACGAAAAATTTTATTTTCTTCAGTTTCATCAATTCTTTCATAGGGATACACACTGTTGTAAAAATCCTACAGCATAATTAACTGGCTTGATGAACATTAATAATGTATTAGGATTTGGATTGTCAATTTAAAAAAGCAATCAGAAACTAGTCTTAATGTTTAAACTATATAACCTCAGTCATATGTTCTTAATTCTAGTTATTTCAAATACATCTATACAATATTTTTTTCATTTCCAATACAATGACATGTTTGATAGTGTATTTATTTCATGTGTAAATTACAAAAGCTTATTATTTGCAAAGGTGACTACTAGTTTTTCTAGTTTTCTTTTGAAAGAAAGTTCTTCTAGAAATAAAACAGAATGTAGGCTGAATTTACCTTTATAGGTATAGCATATTTGAAAACTGTCAATAGTAGGAGAATTCAAAATTTTAAAAAAAGTTCATATAGGCTTAATACATAAATAAAATCTATTTCAAGTGCCTAACCTTTTATAAAAAAATTCTTTTTTCTAAAGATTGAAGAAAGCAAGGTTAAACATTACACTTCCAGGTCCTAGTGTCCTCCAAAACATTATTAATTGCTTTATAGGGTAGTAGATAAAATGACATGTACTTCTGTCCTTTTAAACTGAAAACAAACAAACGAACAAACAAACGAACAAACAAATGAACAAACAAACACAAATCCAACAATCTAGCGATATCTTCTAATTACTTGCATAGTAGATACTTTAACCTGGATATCTCAGACCATGCCTTTTAAAAGATCACAGGACCAGAGAGAGTAGATCCCTCATTTTTAATAAAAGTGAGGGCTGACAGCCACCAAAAAGGCAATGAAAGATTGCCATTTCTGCTTAAGTTCATCAAGAATACACATTACCAGTGCTCAGTACCTCAAAAGGAAGTTGCTTAAAACCAGTCACATATCCAGGGACTAAGAACAATCTACTTACAAAGTAGTGGTCTCCAACTAAAGGTTATGTTTAGATTTTCACATATCAGTCTTTTCCATAGAAATATGGCAATTATTTATAGAGTGAGGGAGAAGGAACAAAGAAATTAATTAAGAAATAGAGTTTTCCACATTTAGACAAACTTTAAATATTTAAATATTAAATCTTGAAAAATCCAGTTTGTCCTAGCAGAGACTTTAGTTTAGATATGGGCTACTGTTCTACCTCAAAGGTCTGGCAAGTTTGGTCTCCTGTTGCAGTAATGAAAATAAATACATGTGAGCAGAATTTCAGGGCAGAAGGAACAATCGCAGTTTATGCAGATGTCAAACTGAAAGGGAGCAGCTCTGACTTTGTATTTGTATTTACATTTTGAAGAAACAAGTTAGTTAGGTTAGAGGGAAGTGAATTGTCACGGGGATGGACAAATCCTGCAAAAGGTAAGTTGGGATGGAAAGTTTTAATGCAATATGGGAGTAATCACTGCACGTAGAACTGTACATCCGCTTGAAATTCTCGAAGGATGAAATAAGAAATGCTATGGTAGAAGGACAACTTAGAAAGAATTTGAGACTATAATAAACAAGGAATACTTTGTTGAAAAGTAACCACTAATATTATTCATTGAAATCTTAAAGGATTCCAATTTCTTATTTGAAAGGGAAAATGGAGGAGGGGAAAGAAACTTTCTTTATATCCCAGCTCTATTAACTTCCCTTGCCATTTACTCATTACAAGAAGACTAGGTTATCTAAACATGCCATTTCAAAAATATGCAAATTAATGACAAAACCACATGAATTTAGCCATATACAGGGATTTTCACTGGAACAGAATCTTTACAGAAGTAACTAAATTAATCTTCACAGAATTCAAAATAGTGAATCTAATCAACAATAATTCTTTTATTATTTCTACTGAAAATGGATATGTTCTTACAGCATTTATATACTCGGAAATTTTTAGGAGCTTTTTCGAGCCTGTTAATGGTTCTCCTCATTCATTAGTAGACAATGTTGCTCATTGAATATGAATTCTATCTCAAGAACCTATTTTAATAAAACTACCTATCATTATGCAAATCCTTTCTGAAAGGATTTTACTAATAACATTAATAATAATTTTTGCAGTTGTCACAGCTGCCAAAAAGGAAAAAAGGAAAACTATAAAAAAGGAAATGCCTAAATAGACAATGCAGAAACACTTCCTCACAACTTAAAAAGTGATATCCACAGATTTTGTAATCACCGAATTCAAGTTAAACACGACAGTCCTACAGCATTAGGTCACTAACATATTTTAAATCTTGCATTTTCATACGCAGAAATACTAAAAATCTTTGTAGTATTAATGCATCTGTGGGTATCGTTGCCTACAACACTTTCACAAAACAGAGTTCAGAAATTCAAGTGACAGCAAACAGTCCAAGATTAAAGGATCACTGAAGCAAGGCTTTAATCAACATCCATAAGAAAAACTTCTTCCATTTCAGGGCCTAAGTTTCCCTCTTGAAAGACTTATGACTGGCCAGAAACAATTACTGAACGTCTTGCTAACGCTATGTTTTGCAGTTAAGCCATGTACAATAAATCATCTCTGTCAAAGTTGAAGGTTTGGGGTTTGAAGGGACAACTTGATGGTAACCTTGAACCTGGAGCTTCTGGATCAGCTGGTAGGAGAAATGACAAGACTAAAATCTCAGAATCATTAAATCAATTTGGAGCAAACAGAGTCCTATTAACTAAGTGTTTTGATGATCTCCTGTAGAGGATGTAATAGCGAGAAAGACATACATACAGCTGCTTTACTTCAGTAGAGACTAATGATTTGTTGGGGAACCACATCCTTAGCAGGGAAAGGAAGACATTTGCTTTTCTGACAAGATCAGAGATATTCCTTATTTTCAGAAATCTAAATTAAAATGTCCTTTATAATCTGTCTACTTAAGAAACTCACATTTTCCTCAACTTATCAAACACAGTAAGTTAATAACAATGAAGTACATACAAGAGAAATACACATTAAGGATCACCCTTAGAACCAAACTACTTTTTCTAACACTGCCTCAAAATTATTTGGGCAGTATCTGTTATACATCAGAATTTTCTCATCCTCTTTTTTAGCTAAGATTCCCAGACATGTGCATTATAATCTTATTTCTTTGTCTACCACCATTTAAAATGCTTTAATAGCCTTATACAGACACACAAAAGTCATGTTCCCGCTGCCTGCTATTTGCCCAAGGAACACTGTTTTCTCTGCAAAGAAAGACTCTTTTACACAATCCTGGCACCTAGTACTCCCTGTGTTGATGCTGGAATCAGCTTTCCTCCTGAAAATTATGCAATCTGTCTGCAAAAATTCCACGATGCATGTTGCATGTTGAGGACTATAAGAGTACACTAATCAACCCTGCACATAGCTCAAGTTTCTTGCAGAATCAAGTATTTGGGGTTTGTTAGACCACTATATAACCTAGACAAAAATAAAGTATAAAATGACCTTATCTCAGCAAAGCACTAAGTCGAATAATTGGTAGCAGAACTGGAAATAAAGCTACAAAAAGAGAAAATAGCGAATGTACATTATCAGTATCTATCTGAAACTTTCACTCTGTTCTTAGCTTCCACTTCAGGACGTTCAACCAGAACATAATTGGGTTTTGAGGCTTGTGGATGAGCTCAAACAAGCACTTGTCCTATCAGAGTAAGATTCCAGCAAATCAACCTATTTGTTTGATTAAGGTTCTTTATTTACACCTCTTTTTGATTATGCAGTCAGTGAACACAAATGAACCCTAAAAGGTAGATTGGGTACCCAATGTTCCATCTTCCCTCTAGCACTTTTGGAGATAGTATCGTGTATGTGTTTCATTTTTTTTCCTTCCCCTCCTTCTTTTCTGTACAGATAGTTCTTTTGCACTAGTAAAAATGCAAAATCATGTTTAAAGGTTTTGTTTTTTTTTTTTTCAGTTAGGCAGCCTAACTTTGACATTTAGCAGCTAGTACAAGTCCATAAGGAAAATTACTTGCAACACGTCAAAGAAAACCAGTATCAGAGAAAGAAGAACTTGTCCCGAAATTTGTCTGTGCTCTAATTCAAAACACTGCTCTTTATGCTGCTTAAATATTGTGGAAGAAGGGTTCATACCTATTCTGAGAAAACTAAGAGAAAAACTGAGGACAGCACTCATGGTGTGTTGAGATAGTAGCCGTGGACTGCACAACCGTACAGATATAGATGTTACTTGAAGCACCTGAACAAGCAATATCCATTCATCTTGTTTATTCAAGTAGCTGCCATAAAAGGCTGCCTTGTGTTTTGGGATTCTCTAGGAATTTCCCACATGTGGGCACAGCTATGATTTATTGACTTTTTAAAGAGTGGTCAAAAGAGCACTTAGCATTTTTGAGACTATTCATAACAGTTAACTTTACAACACAGATGTTTGGTCTCTTTAAAATGTTTCCATAATCCATGAAAAGAATGGACTCCTTCAAACGACAGCTAAGAACAACAGTACAATTATTTGCTTGGAAACATTCTTGAGACTCTTGATAAAAAACGATGTACTAATCCTCTTTTCCCATGCTAGGGACTGAAAATATTCCCCCACATGCCCAAACCCCACCTAATTTTGGGTGCACATCCTATTGCTCGGAATTTGTAAATGAGGTACCTTCTACCCTCTGTGCTAGCCCATCAAATAGATGCAATCTAATTGTAAGAACACAAAATGACATATATTTTCTTAAGTTTTCTGTATTTTTTTACAACAGTTTTCTTCTTCAGCTGTCAATACCTCTCTCATTTTAACACAGAGCCTCCAATTCTTACCATTAATAAGTAAAAAAAAGGAAGATAAAACCAAATCAGTGAAATGGTGGTTTAAGATGTGAGATTTCTAGCAAAAATTACATCAAAGTTCAAATTCACTATAGGCCAACAGACAACAGACAAAAGTAACACAACTTCTTATACATCAAAGAATCAAAAGGACCTTTAACTAAATATGGATTTTTCTTAACTGAAGTGATACCAAGACCTGTAGCCATCTTGAGGTAGCCATTTAAGGTTGAAAGTGAGATTTTTGAATGGATCTATTCTACAGCAGTGTACAGCTTAGGAAAAACAATATAAGTTTTTTCAAGTTACTAAAAATGAAAGCATTTCTCATCCCTGGTTAATACCTATGGATGTTGACACTATGGAACTCTAGTTATCTCCAAAACTAGTGGTATTAATAATTTAGATTGTTGAAATTTCATCTATCATATCATGAGAGCTATAGGTGCTGTTTTTCTCCCTTCACTCAAGTATCCTTTTGATATTTTTTAAAATAATTCAAACTAAATGCCTAATACATTAAAATTACAATCCAGAACTTGTTAGAAAGTATTCTTCCATGTTTCTGTGTAATATCTAATTTTTAAGTTTAATTTTCAGTTCACAGTACTCAAGATGTAGATGCAAAGAAAGGTGAAGAGAAAGATGGATAATAATAGTCATTAATTTTGTCACTAAACAATGAGGCATAGCCTCCCAGTTTTTATCGCTGTTGTCAAGATAGAATATTAGTATTAAACCTTGCCTTCATATGTATACTGTGTTTCCACAATAGTATCAAAATTGGTTACCACAAAGGGAAAACTAAAGACCAATAAAATTCTTGTTAAGATAATTTGAGCTTCATATCTAGAACCGTAGGTAGAAGATAAATGTTTATTTTTACTATAAATATTTCCTACTCTTGTGAGATCCATAAGATCATCACTGAAAACCTGAAAATTTTCTGTGATGATCTTCTCTGAATGAACAAGCATTTTTTTGAATTTATGTTCTCAAAAGAATAATAAATCTCAAAAAATATTGAGTGGAATGACCAGATAATATAGTAAGCTTAAAAAGTTAAAATTACTTTAAAAACTATGTCATTAAGTATCATGTCAGGATTAAAAATCAGGATTTCCAGACTTTCAATATACTAGTCAGGACTGAGGGACATCTGTCAGTGAAGTAGAATTAGAACAATTTCTACCTTGATAACCTGTTTTCATCTTGGCCAGTTTTAGGGAAGACAAACTGAGCAAAACATTTCTGTTCTCAGAAGAGAAGTAAATGTTTATTTGCAGGTTCATACATGCTCTATGCTAAAATGTGGCCAGGGTTTAATTTAGCTAAAAGGAGTGGAAAAATTGAACAAGTTTTTCAACTTCACAACATGGCAGTCAGCAACCTAATGGAAATAACTAAACAACAGGCTTGCTGCTGCAAGTAACTAACTCTTTGACACTACAGCGTATAAATATTTATCCCAACAGCACATACTACACTTACCAGTTCCTAATTGACTAAGCAATATTACTAATGTGTTATTTTTCAAATTCTATCTTTCTTCAGAACTTCAACTCATGTATTAATTCTGCCCTACCACATTCTTATAAATTTACTAGCAGAGCAAAAGAAAAAATTCTGATTTAAAAACCCCAACATTGTTGTACAAGTAAATTGAAGGGCAGATCAAAAACAAAGCAATAGGAACTCCTTTCCTGATTATGGGAAGAAAGAACCAGTGGTTCTGGCTTCTGAGTTTCTCACTATCAAATGCATGGATGTGGCAAGACAGCTACCTGGAAATGAGTGTTCAGCGCTTTGCATGAGGTTTTCGGCTTAAGCTCGTACAAGACAGACTAGAACCTCTCACAGTCTTGGAACAAAGTATCTTTGCCTATATAGATAAAAAGATATTTTATCTGTTAGACATGAAAGGCAGCATTAACAGCTGATTTTAAGGATGGATATCTTAGAATCTGCTGAGCTAGAAGCAAATACTCCAAAATACTGCTAAGCCAAGAGTACAGGTTCCAATGCTATAAAACCTTTGTTTCTCAGTGTAAGAGCTGGGAGATAACAGACATTAAAGTTCTCTCCTGTAGCACTGTTTTGAAAACAATCCAAATCAATTTCAATACAAAAGGTAACCTTTATAGATTAAAAATAACAATTTCTGTATTTATAGGCAGTATAACGTGGCTACATAAAAAAAACGAAAGAAAATTTTGGAAGGCATGTCTGAGAGATATATATATATGGTAAGTGTTTCAAGGCCTTCTCCCCTCCAAGGATCCTGAAAGTTAAACAGTTTTTTTCTCCCCAGTGAAAGACTTAACTAAAATAAGCAGTATGAACAAATCTCCAACTGTGAACTAATTAAAGACAATTCCCTTTCATGGTTTTCCCACTAAATGTCATTTGTGATTTTATTTTGCTTTCCCAAGTTTGTCTTACTTTACATATCTGTCCTCTATAAGGTTAATGCAAAATACTAAATATTTTAAATACTGGATAATATAAACAAAACCTCAGAAAGTTAACATCATCATTTATAAAAAGCCTGGGGGAAAAAAAAAAATTAAACTGTGAAAACATGTGTGGTCTCACACTAGTAATATTCTTTAACTTTACCAAAAAATAACAAAAAATAAACAAGTAATATAACAAAAAGAGAAATCAGGAACCCATTATTTTCATTTTATTTATCTGGAGTTGCACACAGCTTAATATGTAAGTGTCTATATAATGCTCAAGTCAGCCTTTGAAATATCTATGCTACTCTAAATTAAGTAGTCTTCAGCACCTCCAGATCAATCCAGCTATATGACAACATAAGTAACAAAAATTAACTGATCCAGTTAACATCCTTGGGGTTTTATATTGAAGCATGCGCAAAGCACGTTGCCCTGTGGCATAGGAAAATGGAAGGCTGTTTTTTTTTTAAGAGATACAAATCGACATTCATGAAGATGTAGAAAAAAACCAAGGTCCAGGGAGAAGCAATTTGGTTTCAATTCAGTGTTGACCTGTTTTCAGCAGAGTTGGACTACAGACCTCCCAAGGTCTTTTCAAACCCAAATGAGTCTACAGTTTTAAGCCTGGGGAGTCATATACTCCTCCTTAATGGCAAAGATGTTGTAGATGATGCCACTTTGGCAACGTGACACCTTCCTAACACTTGCTTCTTATACTCCTCAACTGTGGGCACGTAGATGACATGAAATGATCTGACAGCCTAGCCCCTGCTACTTTTACTTCCCAGCAGCCTCACCGTCGGCCTCCTATCCCATCACCAGGAATGCATCCATGATGGTCAAAAGTCAGATACTTCGTATCACATGGCTGGTGAACATGCAATCACGCAATAGGCATTCTGAATTTTATTCACGAATGAATATACTTATGGACATCACAGGCTGGGAATGAGTATCCTTCCCTACAAATTGACTTACTCCCTCTCTTAAGTTGGCCACCACTACATTACCATAATAAATGCCACAATTTAAAATTGAGCAATGAACTCATAATTCAGTTTTCAAAAATTCAAAAGATAGTTCTCATCCACTCTTAAGCCTTCTGGGCAAACTTTGCTAAAGTCAAAAGAGCAGCTTTGCTACCCCTTTCTCCAATCAACAGTTAGGACATTTAAAAAAGCCCATTGCACCTACCCAATAAACCTAACCTACATTCTGCTGCAAAACCTTGAAAGCCAGTTGATACAGCAAACTGGAATTACTTTCATTTCAATTTAAAAACTAACATTTTGTCTTAATTGCATATGCAAATGTGTAAGACATTCAATACAGAAACCCCTACCTGACTGACATCAATCACAAAAAGTACATCAGATTTATAATCTGAAGTACTTTGTCACATCGGTGATAGCACAGAGTGGTCATGCATACATATGTAAAGCAGAAGTATATAATAATTATCCCTACCACAGCTGAAAATATCTTCTGCTGCTAGGCAGATTCCTGAAACCTGAGAAATCTCTAAAACTGAAGAAAATCTGCCATTAGAGACAGCTGACAATCTTTTCAGTTCTTTCTAATAGTGCTTATAAGAGAAATAAATTATAGTAAGTGTTATCTTCAAATATTTACTCAGTACAATTACCCCAATATTTCAAAATTAGCAGAAGTTCTTATTATCCATACTCATTTTCATATACAATGCACTAGATCAGAAAAGGGAACTGAAACAGAAAAGTAAAATACATCTTTAGAGAATCTCAACATCTATTCAAAACAAAAGCTTACTTACCGCCAGTGCCTCAGCTCCAAGGAGTGGGTTTATGAGCTGACAACTTGACAGTATTTCTTTGTTATGACTGGCTGAGGACATCCAATTGTCATACAATAATTTTCAGTAATTAGTATACATATTAGAAGTAACTCATCTTTTCACAAGAACAATGTTCTTTTGGATAAACAATAGCTTCTGCAACACTAAATTATAGAGGCCATGCTACTAATTTATGGTGGGTTACAATTATACATGTTGTGGGCCACAAGCACTCTGTGGGCTGTGTAATGAAGGCCAATAGTTTAAAAACTGATTAGAATTACAAATAATCTGCCAGGTGTTTTCATTACTGTTATGGAAGACAGCGTTATCTTAGTCTTGAGTCTCCAAAGCCAAGATGAAAGAAAATATTATGGAAAACTTTATGGTCAACAAAACTTCAGAAATATCTTTTTCGAAACAAGTATTATTTTTATATCACAGATCAAGAATAAAGGTAGCATAGTAGTGACACTACCACTAATGTTAACAAAAAATCTCATCACTTCACATACATGTTGTACCGGTCTTGTAAATTTGATCACCAGTCTGGTCCTCTTAGACAATCTGCAAGAGATTTCTGGGCACAAAATATAGAAGAATGGTACAGTATGTAGTTGGATTTATCTGTACTTACATCAAAGGAGTAAGTTACCACTTTCTATCTCACAGCGTTATATGAAAATTTGAAATAAATAAATTCAGAATAAACCAAAGAATCTTACAAAGTCCTTTATTTTTCCTCCTACTAGAACTTTAATGCAGAATTTTAGACCTAACTAAGGGAAAAATATTGTATTAATACAGATAATGGTTATCCGTGATGGATAGCCAATCAACAACATTACAATAAACAAACCCTAACCACTAGATCTCAGGTATCCAGCTATAAAAAAATGAAGATATTATTTATATAACATCTAACAAAACATTTGGAGTTCAATGGGCAAAAAATAGTAGTAGTTTTGGTCTGGATAACATTTATATTTTCATTTGGGCATGGCTGTGCTGATGTAAGCAATATTATTTGCTATTTTGCAACAGCTTTAAGCAGTCCTAGATTAGAAGAGGTTTCAGAGAAAACAGGTCAGAATATAGGATATGAAAATATACTCTGGCAGTCAGAATGAGAAAAAGTCACAATATTGTGGATTTAAAAGATTAGCATCAAATGTTTTTCAGTGTTAAAACTAAGGAGCTTTCTGTGACTGTACATATCATAGATATGTAGATAGAAGGTTCTGAAGTCTAACTGTCCTGGAAAGTTCACTGCCTATATACACACAGATTTTATGGATACACAAATGATAATATCTGTTTCATGATTAAATTATTTATGGATATTAAATATATTAACATACTGAGACCAAGTGGTCTGATACTAAACACATACGTGATTAAATCACTAAGGGAAGGTAATTGCTGTGCTCAAGTGGCAAATGTAACTGTTTTCAGGAGTACTATATAAGGAACATAAAAAATATAAAAATAAAACATAGAAAACAAATTATATAAAGAACATTAACTGAGTTTAAAGTATCCAAAATGTCAAAACCACATCACCATTCATCAGTTTAGGGTAAAACCATTTTGTTACCATTCAGTACAGATGCAGCTTATTAAATTTCAGTTGTTAAGGAACAGTTAGTAGGTATGGGTTAGCCTACAGATTTCCTATAAGCATACACTAACGCTGTACATTCCAAGGGTCATGTTATACATCAAATAACAGTACATTCAAGTTTACATTTAACATGAGAGAAAATATACTTACATGTTAAATTTGACTTTGAATCGACATTGTCTTTTTTTTTCCAAATTACAAATACCAAGCAATTACAAGTTGTGCACTAAAATACCTTTATTGAATGGACATTAATTTTGAATTTCAATTTTTCTGAACCTATTTCATTTTCTACTTATAAGTCCCTTAAAATTCACCTAAGTTGAATGACAAAATTTTCAGTCACCTGAAACTATTCTGTGATAATTAGATTTCATATATCAATTAAATTAACACTAAATTTTTTTTTATTCAGGTTATTGGTGTGCAGAATTGTATGCTCTACTGTTGTAAATTTATAATCTAAATATAGATTTCTAAGACAGTTGGTATTCTCCAAGTTTATAATTCAGCTGGATTAAATCTTGTTACAAGGCTACAACCTAAATCACTACTACATTTGAAATATATCACTTAATAAACATTAAAACATATGTTGAGCATTTGTGCTAAATTGAGGAATCCCTGAAATTTTTAAATATTGGCTTAAAAAATCCAAAATACAATATTTCCCCTTATTTGTGACGTTTTATAATCCAGCATGTTTTTAAAAAATAGGTATTTTCTTGTCCAGTGCAGAAGAATATCACTATGCAACACTGGTTTTCTAAACTTTATTGCACCAAAACAATTGCATTTGTGGAAACTGAAGTGTGAAAAGATCTTAGGAATGATAAGAAGGGAACTGAATATCAGTACATGTTTCTGCATAAGGGTAACTGTAAATGGTGATCTTTGCAACAGAGTAAAACCCTTCAGCTTCATTTTGGGAACTGCTTGTGCTTTTAACTATCTTTGTAGGACAAAGTAAATTTAGGTCTAGATAAATACAACATGCAAAATATTGAAGAAACAGGGAAAAACTTTAACTTCTTAAAAGCCAAGTTTCTGCTAAAGATAATGAGGCTGCATAGATTTTGGAAAGGGGAGATAGAGTGTTCCTATTTCACAATAACTAAAAGATGTTCTGAAAAAAATGAAGGTAGACAAAACCATGAAATGAGGTATCTGTTAAGTAATCTGTAGATTACTTTCTTTACCTATGTGAAGCTTACTGTAGATCAAGTTAAAAATCAATGTTAAACGATAAATGCTTATCAAGAAAAAAGTCTTTACTGCATATTGGTTAAACCTGGATTTTGAACTAATTTGGATATTTCCAATGAATCTAGATTTCCATTATTTTCTCAGTGAAGTCAGTAGGAATTTTCAGGTGACTCCTAGCCAATCTTCTGACTTCTTATTCTTCTGATTTACAGTAACAGAATCCATTTCCATCAGATCTACTAAGTCATCCTATATGAACAGCCCACCTGAGCTTCCATTAATTTCCATATCAAAACCTATATTAACCTGAGGAAGAACCTATTTATGTTTTTATGACCATTATAATTCTAAAAGAGGGAACTACCAGTGCAGATCTTTGTTCAAATCCACTCTGACACATGCAAAATCTGTTCATGCGGGTCCTTTGACAAAACTGCTTTCTTAACTTGCAACTGGATTGGATTAGGACCCCTGAAAAAACTGTCATTTGTATCTATTGGGCAAACAGTCCTGAGACACTCATTTGTAGATTCTATTATGATTTTAGACAAGAAAAGATTATTGATTTTTTTTCTTTAAAATATCGTTTGTGGTTTTGTCCCATTTTGGTTTTGTCTACTATCTATATGAAGTCTATGATCACACCAAGCTTCCTGTACAAAAGCCAAACTTTCAAAATCGCAAACTCTTGTTAATTCTTATTTGACTACTCTGTACCACCACCTACTGAAAAATGATGTGCTTATTAAAACACTGATTACCATCACTGAACATCCCCGTGCTTGCTGACATGCAAAATGGCTTGCAACTACTTTAATCTCTGCCATGATCAAACAGTAATAACAGCTTTTGACCACCATTGCTCCAAAAAAAAAAGCAATATACCTTAACAAAGAGGGGTGGTACGTTCTAGCTAAAAAGTCAAAGGCAAATTAAACAAATTTAAATAATATTTAAATAATTATTTCTATTAACAAAGCATAGGTCTGCCCAGATATTAACATCTAAGTAAAATGTGTATTCAAATCACACCTGTTCGGTCTCTCTCAGTTAATTTAACCATTCATTCCTCTTAGGGACACATTTTGCTGGGAAATTTCAGCTGCTGAAATCAACCTGAGTAAATCATGCAGTTAACTGATTTTTGATAATAGAAAATTTTGGCTGACTGAAAATGCTTAAAGACTGTGGAAGTACAGAATACTGGTGGATGACTAGACAGTTTTGCGTTCCATATGTCACATACACAAGTCTCAACTAACAAACTTTTTATGATCTATCTACCAGCACTGGAACTGCAGTTGTAGAAAATATAACAGATAAATCATTCATCTACATAGATTATTATTTTCCACGAATGAATATAAACAGAATATACTGGAGGTTTTTTCCCTCCTTCCTTAGCAGATGCCAGGATCATCAAGTAATAAAACTGTAGAATTGTGTTCTTTTCTTCATGTCTACCATTTTAATTTGTTTTGCACCAAAATAAAATATACTGGCGCATGCAATTTATTGAATTGAAATAGCCCCTTGGTATTCCCATGGGGTTTATTTGCAATGCAGAAACAGGTGTAACTTAAGTTACTGTCTATGACTTAAACAGGCAACCTCTTACAAAGTATGGTCCTAAAAATCCTATTATTCCTAGCTACAACAATCAACACTCACATTCTTATTTCATGTTCAAAATGGACAGAAAGAGCAGAAAATGGCTACCTTGCAATTTGTCAAAAGCTCTGCTCCCTTCATCAAGACTAGGGAGACAATTCTGCTAGAGTGGGTTTACATCTCAACTCCCAACACTCCAAATACCTCCTAGCCATGTCTTTTAGACATAGCACTCCTACTGCAAGGCGAGCAGGATCCCATTTTGGAGCTGGAGCTAATAAGAGGTTCCGAGTCAATTTCTCTCTTTTCCAGTAGAAAAAGCGAAGTGGTGTGATGGGATATTTAGCTCTACATCGAACCCACTGTTGACCCACTAAAGGAAATGGCAGGGAATGGTATTTCTATATTTCCAACTCAATGAAGAGGATTTCAAAATCTGTATTTTATTAGATACTACAAATTTGGGGTTTATGTACAACAAATTCCAGATCTTAAACTAGTGAAATCAATTTATTAATATAAATCAGAATATCTATTCTCCTTCAGACTGTATGATAAAGTAAAAGTCATCACTTGTGACCTTGGGCATGCACTGACCACAACAAAACACTGTTGTTTTCTAGCTACAAATCTCCACTTTTAGATTCAGTGCAGCTTCAGAATAGTGACCCAATGAATGGTGTGCTTGCTTAAAAATCCTTTTTTTTTTTTAAATTACATTGATGAGTCTAGTAAGAGACAACTCTCTCTGAGTCTTGTAACACGCAATAAATTTAAGTACATATCCGTTTGAAATTCTGTAACAGTACACATTCATTTTTTACCAAAGCTGCATTTCTTTGGTATATCTTAAATTTTAATGGTTTTAATGATTAAATGTTGAAGGAAAGACTTTAATCACAGTTCTTTGTCTATTGATGCTTATATTCTTCATTAGCTTCTCTTTCAAGACATAATCCAATACAGTAACTACAAGACTCCCCCTACACCTAATTGATATTTATCGTGTGTGATTTCACTGTCACAAATCCCAGTAATACAATTTTTTGGGTTGTTTGTTGGACTGCTTACCAAGTTTGGCTGGCCTCAGGCAACTGTCTATACTACCCTATGATGTTACAATTATCAAAAAGAGCTTCTGCAAAATCATTGTGGCCCATTTTTTCATCAATGCATTGCCAGTTGAGCCATTTTGACTTCAAATCCCTCATTCTCTAATCAGATACTTTAAAATGATTGTAACTAAAATTGCTGTATCATATGATGACAGATTCAGCTCTGAACATTCCATTTTTCTTGACAGCCTTGTGTGAGTTAAAAGTCACAGCATGTAAGACAGAAGTATTCAAAAAAAGACTGAGTACTATTTTTGGTTATAGTATGTGAGCCATAGCTATAAAACTGAGATTACCTTTGCATAGTTCTCTTGTCTTTTACTATGGGGTCAGAATGTAAATCATATAGTAAGAATTTTTTAGCAGTTTAAGTTATTCTTGCACTCTGTACAACTTGCCAGACTTATTGCATTCTGGAAACAACAAATTCCCCTGCAAATCAATTAACTAATTATTTAGACAAGACATTTAAAATATAAAGCTCTAAGAAATTGCATAGAATTCTAGAATTAAAATTTCATAACAAAAAGGCAGACATTTCCACATATTTGAAGAATACTTCTCAATTGGTAAAAGACAGGAGGCTGTGCCCTCCTACTGAACATGATGCCTTTCTTAGAAAATTTTTCTTTTCCTTAAAGACAAGTGGTCTAACCATGTTCAATAAATCATTATTAAGTAACATAATTGCAATTGACAATTATCATGCATCTTATTTTTATGCTGAGAAAAGTGAGTAAAAAGAAGTAGCTTCAGATCAAACTACTGACACCAATGTGTCCCAAATTTTCTCAGATCCCTGCTAATCAAGGTCATGGATTTAGTATTTAGATAGATGCTTTTGCTGACAGGTAATCATCTTATGATCATAATGGCAATTTGATGGTTATTTAAACTTAAAAATAGTCTCCACAAAATACTGAAAAAGAAGGTTGTATAAGTACTATTCCTTTTGGGGATCTGATTTTTTTTTCTCCAATATGTACGTGAAGCTACTAAAATGAAATAAATAATTTAAGTTGATGAGGTCTTCGAGAAGTTTTGCAGTTCCTTACTGCAGTATAGACACCACACACTTCAGATGCCAATGAGTCAATGAACTAGGAATCTAGATGAAAAATACTTTATCTGTTCATGATACTTTGACAAAGTGAAAAAAGCTGAAACCTCACTTTGGTTCTAAAAGCATCTGGTTCTTATTACAAAGGTGGCATGCAGTTTTGAAGTTCAGCATACATACGGGGTCTAGAGTGCTCTGGTGAAGTCCCAGTCATTGAAGTCCTAGTGACTGAACTGATTCGATGATTCAGGTTTATATCTATGGACTACTACAAATTTCAATTCCAGAGCTAAAAGGACAATTCATATGTAAAATTCTGCTTCTGCAGCTCCTCAGCTGAAATTGAAGTTTATATGGGGACAATACGAATTGAGATACCATAGATGTGCGCTTTGCACTCCCCCAGTTGTGGAACTGTATTGAGTTGGGTTGATCATGGGACATAGTTTGAGAGTAACTGCCTCAGGCTGCCAAAAGTCTGAAAATCTGTAACATCACCTGAGACCAGATCCCACCTCCTTCACCTTGTGTTCCAGCCAACTCCTCGCAACTTGGAATAGTAATAACATAGGAGCAGCTACGATTTAGCTATGTAACCCCAGGATTCCCTACAGCAGTATAGCTTCAAGAAGGCT
>NW_009617922.1:54671-75226 GCF_000690535.1 Cariama cristata
GCAAAGAAGGCTCAGAGCCTAGCTCCATCATGTTAGGCAGCAAATGTTACCTTCTCAATACTGCACCTCACACATACTTCATGAAGGGCATACCTCAGATTTCATAGAAGAAAGGAGAATTTTATATTTGCCTTAGATTACTACATTCATCTGACATTGAAGGCTATCTCATGGCTTCCTGGCATTGACACATTCTATCAGCACAAACCAGTCATCTGAATGTCCTTAGGATTAACTAAGCCCAGAAAGAAAGACTAATTGTGTTCCAAAACTCCCCTAGGAGTACGTGCTGATCCTTCTCCAAGCAAGCACATGAGGTACAATTCTCATATGTAATTGTACAGTACAAACAGAATATTCAAAAGACCAGTATCTTGCCCCCAAACCAGATGGAGGCTTAACTACTACAGCATTAGTTCTAAGGCACCAGTAAAATTAAAACACAAAAAGGAACTGTACCTAAATATAAAACTCTCAGCATTTGCTTTCGCAGCAGTGGAGACATGGCATGCCTTGCGGGTTGCTTAACAACAGATACAGTACTTCATTAGAGGAGACATCCAGACTGCAGGACAACACAACCAGTCCAATGTTTTTTAACTGATTTTGACTGAATTTGCATACTTAATGCTGTGTACTGTTTTTCCGTTACTTCAATTGAAAATTTAAAAAGTCATTTTATGAACTTATGGCCATATAAGTACAAATGCTTACTTCATCTTAACCAAATAAAGCAGCACAGACATTTACAACATTGTAGAACAAATGCCACCTAGCACCTGTTACTATATTTTGAAATTTGTGCCATTATGGGGGAAAAGAAGACATAAGGAAAGATGCAAAAAGAATTCTAGGACTGGAAACTGTATCTTAACAAAATGTCATGTTCCGTGTCTGAAATTTTTCACTTAAGTCTTCAGCTCCCAAGCTTATACATATCCTCCTACTATTCCATGCAGTTGCACTTTCAGGCATTAGTTATGATTTTTCAATATGCATGTTTCAGACTTGCACTACGTTTTAGATTATGTGAAAACAAATTGTGGGAAAACTTTTTTTAATTCCCACATCCATAATAGGAAATGCAGAAAAGAATTTCTTCCCAATTAGAACAGCACCCTTGGCAAAAAAATCAAAGTATTTTTGAAATATTATGAGTGAAGAAATTGTAATCAAAACTGGTTTGCAATTTCAGAAAGAGTCTTTGTGTTTGTAGAAAGAATAATTAATAATTGTTTTAATTTTTAAAAAATAATTTTTAGACCATTACAATGGTTGTCATTGATGCTGTTTAAAATACAGCAATGGTTAATGTGCTTTTAATTATTACGCATATAGCTTGGTTTTCAATGACGAAACATAAAACTATCCTTTAAAATTTCTATTAACCTTCCACTTTTACATCCCTTTGATTTTCATTCAGAATATTATTACTGTCACGGCACCCAACCTCTGGCCATGCACATTCCTCAGAAGGGAAGGTATATGACTTCCCTATGAGCCAATAAAATCAGTGGGATGGTTATTTGGGTAATACTGCCAGCACTTCCCACAGGACAGCATGTACGTCGACACGCTAAGACTACCCAGGAGCATGGAGTAAGATTCAAAAGTCTATCTTGTAACATAGGAGTCCCACATACCAGTGCAGCACACTGTTGGAAGCCACTGAGTCAACTAATTAAAGACAATTTTATAGCCAGACTATTTGTTATCCTTACCCTGCACACACACAAAATAGCCTAAAGGGAGCAACGGCTCTCTAGCTTTTAAAAAAATCCTCTTTTGTCATACATCTTCAAATGTAACTCTTGTGTTTACATGGATATGCTGTAACAAAGCCCTTCAGTAACATTAATATTGATTAACAGTATTTTTTGAAAGTAGGAGATGGAAACTGCTCTGAAGGTATTAGTGCAGCAAGACTGAAAGGAATGACTAGAAGAAAAGATAACCTAAATAGATGAATAGTAAATGATAAAAGACACCCAGCGGATTTTACCTAATACAATGATGATAAACAGCTCCCTAGATCTAACTTTGGTTTTCCCTATTTCTTAATTCAGCTTTCAGCAGTATATTATCATACTTCTATAACAATCCCTTCTGAAATATGCCATTTAGTAGATTATTTCATTAGTAATACTCTCAATATCTGATGAAACAACATAGCTGTTAGGACTGGACATGGATTTTCTGATATATCATTCCCCAGATGGAAAATGCTTTTCTATGAAAAAGAAAGTGCTCATAGGAACATCTGATTTGTTCTAAAGTGAAAAACATTTAAGTTAAGGCAAAAACATTCTGATTAAGCATTTGCAGACTAAACATTTTTTTAATAATAACTGAATCAAAACATTTTAATATCTATAAAATTTAAATTAAGTTTTTTAAAAGAGTATATTCTGCCTCTTCGAAATCTTCTGCATTGTGATAAGGAGATGATACTGTCATTCGATTAAAGGAATTTCCAAATGCGCTTTTATATATCTGAGAAATTCTCATTCAGTTTTAGATTAAACATGGCTGAACTTGGTGCAATTTTAAGGTACAATGCTAAAGAAATATTGATTTCTTACCATCTACTTTTCCGGTATCATGCAACAGTCAAATAAATCAATAGAAAATCTAGAAATATTATTGGGAGGCAAGGGTTTTTTAGCAGAAGAGTAATGTTAGTTAATAGAATTAGAAAGTTATGATACTGCTACTTTTATAAAGCAAAAAGAAAGTCAGAGTATTAGTATACCTGTTAATGCTTTGGGTAATAGCATTTAATCATCTACTTTTCCGGTATCATGCAACAGTCAAATAAATCAATAGAAAATCTAGAAATATTATTGGGAGGCAAGGGTTTTTTAGCAGAAGAGTAATGTTAGTTAATAGAATTAGAAAGTTATGATACTGCTACTTTTATAAAGCAAAAAGAAAGTCAGAGTATTAGTATACCTGTTAATGCTTTGGGTAATAGCATTTAATGTGTTTAACAACAAGGGTTTTTTAGCAGAAGACTAATGCTAGTTAATAGAATTAGAAAGTTATGATATTGCTACTTTTTTAAAGTAAAAAGAAAGTCAGAGTATCAGTATACTTGTTAATGCTTTGGGTAATAGCATTTAATGTGTTTAACAAAAGTACAAGTCTGTATATACAGATGTCTGAATTTAAAGATTTATACATCTGCACTTCAGAAATATATTATCATGTGTCCAATAGCAAATACTAATGAGATGAATTTTCCCATTTCAAGAGAGTTGTGGTCATTCAAAATGTCTTGCTTAATCTTCGAAATACTAATGAGGATGAATTTTCCCATTTCAAGAGAGTTTTGGTCATTCAAAATGTCTTGCTTAATCTTCAAAAACCACAGTAATGGTTTTTACAGTTACTTTAATTGAAAGTACAATAATCACATTAGCAGCAGAAAATAAGAGCAAGCAGGCTTGTTTTGAGGTTAAGAAAACAAGGCACAACATAATCATTCTGAACGTGATCCAACACTCATTATGAATTGTTATGTCAAAGAACTCTTATCTGTGTGTTTAATACAGCACATATCAGCACTGAACCAAATGGCAATTTGATAGTTTGGGGATTGTACTGTCTCCGTAGAACATAAGGTAATGAGATGCTATGAGAGTAGTTACAAATAGCACAGTGATAAAATACGCCTATAAGGTATAATAACTTCATCATTATACATGCAAATTTCGCCACATTTAGTACCATGCATGTTAGTAAAACAAAACTCACACCTTGTATTTAGCTGTGACGTTAGTTACGTTCATGTGTCATAGTCTTATCACTTGGCAGCACTTTCTGCTGTGAGAAGATAGAATCTAGAAGGTCTGCAAATCAGTGACAGCTCTCCAGCCAAATCACACGTGATGTGTATTCCTGCAAGGACCAGGCACACAGATTCTTCAGCTTCACAACCTATTCAGTTCCGATCACGAATAAGTTTCTATTCCTCAGTGCACTACAAGAGTCACCCCACAAAATTCTTTTCTCTGTCTGGATCTGTGCTGAAGCCATTAGTTTCTTATGCAGATTCTCCCGTATCAGGACCATTCATTTAATCTCCATTTCCCTTCACTCTTCATCTCCATTTCCCTTCACGATGCTGACAACAAGGGTCCCTAGTTTTCTCACTAAATTTCTCACCTAGTTCCTGGCCAGTTTATACGATGTTGTTTAATCTCCTTTATGGATTTAACAGTCCCATCTAGCCTCCAGGAGACAGGGACCTCTTACTTGATTAAAGATGTCACTCTGTATCCCCTTCTTGTCAAGTTATTCAAACCTTTTTTTCTTGGCAAAAAGATTTTTCTTCCTCTTGTTCTCACTTACTGGCTTTTACTCACCCTCACGAAATCTGCAAGTCACCACAAAAAGGACATTTTATTGGATCTTTTCATAGATCTCAGGCCAGGATTTTCAATCTCACTGGTCTTTCCACCTATTGCTGCATCATTCTCTTCTGCATAAGGTGTAATAGCTCATACCTGTCCATCTTAAAAATGAGATAATGAGGATGATTGGCAATTCTAATCTCCAAACTGCAGTGCTAGCTGTGCACCTCTAACTTTTTGTATTGACATGTACATTTGCATTTCTCCTCAAGTAGAAGGAACTATGAAATAACTTCCCATTTTCAGAGTCAAGAGCATCTTTTCCTGCTTAAATCTGGCCCTGAGTCAACCAAAACATCTAACAGCACTTCTCCCAAATGAAAAGATACAACTTAAGTTGAATAGCTTGAGTTTTTGTTTTCACCTTAGCATGAATATGTATGACATTATCATATATATTCACAGCCTGTATACATCGCCTTTTAGTTTTTGTACTTCACGACACTTGGAACAAAGTATTCTAATTTTCTTCAACTCTCAAGACAGGCGGTTCTCATTCAGTATAGTATCTCACTAGAATTTCTAGAAATCCTAGATCAGAACCTCTTGAACTGCTTCCTGTACTCTGTACTCCAGAAGGTAGGGCACTGCTTTTTTGTTGTTTTCTCCCCATAGGGGTTAATCCTGTGAGGGCTACTTTTTCAGTCACTCATCTCTCACCTTAAATATATGCTTAGTTTATTCCTATTGAATTATGTATCTGTTAGGGATTGAATGGTCTTGCCCAGCTTCAGACTCAGAGAGGCAAAGACTGTGAAAACTGATCTAACACATATGCTCCATTACTACATCAGTAAACCAGCTTTCATCTCCAGACCCTGGGTGACAAAGCCTCATAATCCTTATACCACATTACCTGAAGTCAGGACTTTTACAGAAATTGTTCAGTCCAAAAATGAGAATTCAAATGCTTTTTCATTCAACCCTGATTAAAGGAGAAAATTTATCTTTATCGTTCAATACCAAAGCAAGGTAGATGATTTGACTTTTTACTGTCAGGAAAAACCTCTGAAAGCTGTCCAAGTGACCTTGTCTAGAGAGCCACACTAGTCATCCTTCTAAAAGCCATAGCACAACTTCCACAAATCACAGCTAGACTCCTTGAAGAGCCTGCCTGTAAATCTTGGTTCCAATGCCCTCAAAAATTTTCTCCATCCATTGGTACTAGGACTTCTGCCCATTTCTGTTGGGCAATAAACTGAAGACCCTGATGAATTTTTTTGATTGTCCATAAGGTACTGAAGGACTATTTGGTTTTGCTGGCGTTATTACCACCAGTTTAATCTTTCCTGACTCATCAGAGAATAAATGAAGTCAATGTGAGGAGGCAGAGAAAGAGAGATCTTTCTGATGTAATATAAACGTTTAGGACATACTCTATTTTTCATTTCTTAATTTTAAAAAAAATTTTCAAATGAATCAGTGGGGTCTGGGATTTTATAGATGTGAATAAATGCTTTTTTCTTTATTTTCCATAAAATCATAAATTACTTAAAAATGACTAGGTAATAACAAGGTCAATATTCAAATGGTGACAGTGTGTCCCTCCATTCCAGCCGTAGGCCTAGATGGAGAGTTGTCATCACAGAGAACAGCAATGTGTTCCAGTAAAAACTTTCAAGCATGCAGCATAATATTTCTACTTACATTTAACTACCAAAAGCTTGGCATAATCTCCTAACTCCAACATTAATTTAATAACAAAATACTGTCAAGAGCTCTGTACTTCACGCAATACCCATAACTCAATGTGCAAAGGAGACGGAAGAAGAGACAAGACAGGATGAAACAGGACACGTTAGGAAAAACAAATCTTGATGTCCTAGAGAAGGATATAAGAAAGGTACCCCCACCAAATTATCCTTACATTTCTTTTTGAAGTTAAGGTGATGATGAGCAAGTCAACATAGCAGCAAGTATTTTTGATCTCAGAATTAATTTAACACAACAAAGGAGCCAAAAACGATATTTTGAAGGGACTAGTATCCCTGTAAAAAGTAATAAAGTAGGAATTTCTATTTTTAAAAAAAAACAACTTGAAGAATTAGGCAATTATTCATTTTCTCAGGGAAAAAAGTTTAAATATGAAAATAATACAGAAAAGAACTTCGAGAATTGTACTCGCATCTGATTTCTCTGAAGATTTTGTGGTTATTACCACTGTGTATTTTATATTTTTATTTCGGATAGCTCCAGTTCCTCAGTTACATCTACATAGACTCTGGTTCCCATCTGCCTAATATCAACCACAGCATCTAAGATCCACATGAGGGTCTTCTTAAGGAATAGCTCCTAACAGTTCAGAAAGAGCTTTATCCAAAAGACCAAAGTTTGACTGCTGTGCTATCAAGAAGATTGCATGAACTGAGCACTCTTCTTGTACTTAAGTGATTAAAAAGGAATGGAAACTTATTGATGCTGATCTTAGTCAAAATTATCTGAGATTTGTTTGTTACTGAGCACTTGGTGAAAAGGAGAAAAGGATTTTCAAGTCAGTAGAAGTGATGTCTTGTCTTTTCTTTCCCAGAGGTATCCACAAATCAAGCAAAAGAAACCAGGGAAGAGAAAGTACACAACAGCCTCAAGCATTAATGACAAATTAAAAGTGCCAAAGCAAAAGAACAATTTTATAATTTTCCTATAATTACTACTTTATTCACAGAAATAAAGAAGTCTACTACAGAAAACCAGCAATTTATTTATTTGGAAATACTTGCATATGGACAAGAAGATCCTACTTATTTCAAACTTTGGTATCCTTTTTAGACCCAAAAAGAGCCAGAACTAGCCAAATAATTGTTTCACTGCTCACATAAAGAAACTCAGCTCTGATAATAGTCACTTCCAAATCTTTCAGGTTTTTCTTTCTAATCTGTAGTAATTCTCCATATGTTTTTTCTTCCTGCTTTAACCTTTTCTCATATTCTGCTAGCTCATCTTGGAGATGATTAAATAACATCTGAACACTTTGCTGCTTAAACGTCACACTACTTAAATTTTTCTTTTGAAAGAAAAAAAAATATTCAATGAAGTAATCAAGATATTCTGTTATACTGTCTTTTAGTCTTTACTTACAGGTTTGATGTTTTATTTTATAATAGATAAAATACTGTCTTCTCACAAGTAATGATACCCTTCAAAAAAACTCAAAGAGCTATATGACGGAGCTTATCATGAATGTTTAGCCTGCTTAAAGACACGCTGCATGTCAATCCATATCCAGTAAGTCTATTGAGATACATAACTCTCACAATTTTGAAAAACAGCTTGCATTTTTAAAACAACTTTCTAGAGAATGGACTGGTTCACTCCCACATGTAAAGCATCTGCTTGAATAATGATATTCTGAAACACAGAATGAGCCCATGACCAGTGCCATATTGGGTAACCACTATTTTGTTATTTATTGGGGTTGAAAGTGGAAGCTTCATACCTTTTGTGTAATATTTTGTTTCTGTCTCTGTCCATACCTAGTATGGTTTCTTTAACCTGTACATATGAAATATATAAAGTTAAGCAATTTTCAGAGGTTTTCACTTTATACTAATATTCTGTTCTCTCAGGGTCTATATTTCTGTTACTTTTAGACAGAAGCATAGTAGAAAAAAAGAAAAGAACAATTTCTGACTGATTTTCTGCAAGATAATCTAAACTAGAGCCTTGTAGGGAATGTAACAGTTGGCTGCATAATAAAGACTGCATCATAATGTGCACACAAAAAAGGAAACTGAAGAGACAAGTTTAAGCCTACTTTTTCTGATTTTAAGGCTTTGTTGTGTAAACTCTGTTATTTTAACACTAAAACAATTTTTTTTTTTTAATTTTAAAACAAATCAAACAGTCTGAGAAAGGAAAAAACTCTGTCATGTAAAGATTATGTTGACCGCTCAGGAGCCATTTATGCTGTCAAGCTAGGAACAGCTGGGACCAATAACAAACCGTTATCCTTCTTATTGATTAGCTGATACTCGACAGAACAGACTTATTTAGGAGTTTTGGAATTTAGTTCTAAATTTTGGAGGTCACAAGATCCTCCTCACAATCTTTTCTGAGACTCTCTGGAGAACAACAATCCCCTTTGCAGAAAATAAAAGCATCTAAGTCCTCTGAATCAGTGTCTACAAAAACCTCTCTAAAGAGGGGCTAAGGGATCCATCAGAAATTACCTAGAGTTCCTTTTTACTGAAACACCCTTCCAGCTTTCCTAATCTCCAGTACATCCCCTTAACTTGCTTCCTGCCCTTATTTCCTTCTCGCTGGAGGTAAGCACACCATACAGGAACTGATGCATATAAATGGTGCAGGGTCCAGTACGAGCAAGGATGCTCCTCACACAAACAATTTCACAGGATTTGCTCATCATCCTTCTAATTTAATTAGCACCAAACTCCATTGAGATTAAAAACATGGAGTGAATGTATTTCATGTTTATTCTTTACTTCAGATATGAAGACATGTCTTTATATCTTCCAAGAGTGCGAAAACAATTTTTCAAAAGTCATTGGTATAAGATGGTTTCTAGATGGGATAGCTGTGGCATGTAATTTTCCCTTGGTTCATAGGTTAGGCTAAATTTTGCACCAGACTTCACTTTTGTAGTCAATTTTATTGTGGAAAAAGTATCTATTTCAAATTACTGTTTTGATAACACTGTGTCAATGTTTCTATTTCACTCTAGTAGCTATTTTCTAGTCTTTTTATTGCATTAGTGGTAAGAAATAATAGGTCAAGGAGGTGTTTTTCAGAGAAAGATGCTAGGAAGTACCTATAAAAGGACAATAGTGAAGACTGAAAGCAGAAGTAGGGATTCCTTTATCTCAAGTTTCTCCACCAGATCAGGCTAAAATTAGCCTGATGACATGCCAAAAAATGGAAATAATAGCCAAGAGTAAAAGTAAAAATTGTTAATCCTTTATTCCCAGTTTTTCTAAGTCAGGCAGGTATCAGCACTCTTACAAAAAGAAGAAAGATCAGTTCAAATAGGTAAGTATATTTGATATTGAACTATAGGCATAACACAAAATACAACAGGAAATGGCTGGAGTAGGCTTTCTTAAGACAGATTGATGAAATGCCATGTGATATGTCAGATTATTGGAAACATCAATAGAAGAAGGTAGATTAGCCTGAAAGAATTTTTTTTCCTGAATATTGTCTCCATGAATCTTCACTAATGAGAAGCAGTAAGCAATGAAAACACACCAACAACCCCAAACTCTTCTTCTCCTTTGCCCCTCGAGCATAGAGAGGCTGAATGCTGTGACAATCAGAAGGCATAAGCATGCTGCCAGTTTTTAGCAAGGCACATGATGGAGAAATTCCCCTGTGCTGTACCCTCTGTGTTCAGAGAACGACAAAAGTTCTCAAAAAGATGCAAAGTTTTCATTACTATCTATTTTAGTTTAGAAGTCGGAGAATTTGCAAGAAAATTCCTCTTTGAAAGAGAGATGGACTTCTTAGCTATATAGAAACAAAGAATTGCTGGAATGAACTTTCAGTGCCACTTTCTGTTGATATTATCCCTTTCTTCTCTAAGTCTGAATATAACACGTCACTTATACGAAACTACCAGCTACTGGCTAAAGAGCTGTAGAAAATGAGATTTTCAGTCATGGCAAGATGCCCTCCATTCTTGAAGCTCAAGAAGTTCCACTGCACATTGTGTCCCTCTGAATCATACTGTTTGAATCAAGAGTTGGAAAAAAAATACCAGTCCCACATAGTCAGCTAAAAATTTTATATAGAAAAAAATTTTTTTTTCCCCAGTCAAGAATTTCATGGAATAATCTCTCAAAGATCTTTCAACACCGACAATACAGAAGTGAATGAGATCACAGAAAGGCAGCTGCAGTGTAATGATGCAAGGATCACTTTTTCACCATTTAGTCGTCCTGTACAATTCAACAATCCAAGCTGCTTTCTCTTTGACACTGCACAGCAGGTTCACCTTTATCCTTGAAGAGTAAGCCTGCTGTGCAATCAGCATATACAGCCCTCCAAGGCTTGTGTGGCCTAGAAGGCAGCCTGCATTATCAGTTGGATAGAGCCCGTTGAGACTATTTTCAGGACTCATCAGTCACAGTGAGTGTAGGTCCACACTTCTTAAACCAGAGAAAACCCAGAGTGTGTGGAATCCTCCATTAATTAAGGATGCAACTGACCATGAATATATCAGATTTTCAAAAGTAATTCTGATGCCCAAAATCCAATTTGGTAGGCAATTTATCATTAATAACTTCTATAGATTTGTTAAAACTACAAAAATAGTCTCAAATTATTGATGAAAATTGCATTATATTTCCTAGAAATAATACTGTAAAATATTAAAACTATATTTAGTAATAGTAATAAAGTAGAATTACTAAATTACTAAAAAGTAATAAACTATCCTTCAAAATCCATATAATAGGTAGGTCTTACCACAAATCAGTGAAAGATTTTTCTGCATTTTCCATCTGTATTTGCTTCATGTTCCATAATTCATTTAATTCTTTAAATTAATTTTTAAAATTTTCCGTAGTGTGAGAGTTTTCAGCAATTTGACTGGAAACAAATGAAATTTTTTCCTGGGAATTAAAAAAAATACATAGCATGTAAATTAGGCAGGGTTAGATTTCCGAATATTGGATTTTAAGCACATGATTATGGGCAACAAGTCATGAAATTGTATACCCAAAGAAAGAGAACTTCTTTCAGAGAGGGCAGTTGAAGCACTTAGTGCAACTGGAAGAACTGCGTTTCTGTAAGAGCACAGCAGTCATAGGTCTCCAACTTGTTGCCCAATTCTTCTACAACATATCCACAAATTTTATTATGGCACCTGTATTTTTGCAGCTTCCTACATTGTATATGGATGTATACGTGTTTGTAGGCCACCATCTTCATAAAATATATATCCTCTTTTATTTTTGCTCTCATACATGAAAGTTTTGCAAATAAGCACTGGCTTGCACAGCAAAAACTTCATTAATGATAGTGAAAAGTAATAATTTTCACATATGATCTAAGTCTGGACCTATTTATTTCAGTGTATGCAGAGTCAGCATCTTATCTGGCAGCTTTTATTGCTAGGCCATCAAAGTACTTACAAAATGCAATACTGTTTTAGGTAGACACCTAAAAAGCTTGACTTTCAGGAAAAATCATTATTTTTAGTTGCCATTCTCCAGGGAGAATATAGCTTACTCATTATCTCTGAAAAGTGGCATTTTTCATTTAGTTGCCTAAATAGAGAGGTGTCCTCTTTTAGATGTCAAGTTTTTCATGTCATAGTTGTCGTGTACTCGGAGGGTAAAGCACAGAAAACGACTCTTCGACTTCTGCCTACTTTCCTCAGCTACAAGTACATGACTTAAAGAGATGCTAACGTTAAGCTGCTGCAAACCTTTACATTAAAAAGTGTTTTCACTAAACTTCCTATTGTACAGGAGAGAGATTAAATCACAGTCCTTCTCATACCAAAAGCAACTGACAGTCACAGGACCCAAAAATGTAAAGATTCATGACGCAAGCAAACTCCACTTTCAAGAGCAACAGTATCTGGTAAACAAAGCTGCAGCTTCCCCACAATGAACAAGGTAAACACAAAGCACTGTAGCAGTTCAATAGCAATAAACGGGTCAGAGTCTTCTATTTGGGTGATACTTCTAAAGCGGTCTTGCTGCATTAGACTTTGTAACCCATGCTAATGGGCCGTAAGCAGCTATGTAAATGGGTTAAATTAAGAGGGACGAAAATACCTTTTGATTATCCTTACATATACACATATACATATATAATTTAAGGGCACACATGTATAAATACCAGATTTCAAGACCTCACAATTCAGTAGGCAAAGAATGCATCACAGTATTTAAAGATCAGTATTTTTAAAATTTCTTCTTTAGATACTGCCCCATTTTTCTGAAGCAGTAGCCTGATGCATAGTCTAAAGATCTTTTCCCTTATGAAAGAATGCTTCTTAGAGGTATACCTAAAAGGTAGCTATAAAAACGAGGAATCAAAGCTTTTTTTAACAGATGTTAGCACAGATGTGAAGGTATGTAAGGTACCACAAGAACATGGTATTTTTAAAGCCTCTGAACTTTGTAAAAGTGTAATATATATCTATACAGGATTAGATGGAAATTTCAGGTTTCTTTCAGGAACATAGAATCATTAGAAAGAAAATGAAGATATGGTAACTTACTGCAAATCCCTATGCAACTGAACTGCCCACAGAGAGTTTCAAACCTCTAAGGAAAAATCATGTTAGTCTTAGGCTTAGTACCAGGAGAACTTGGAGAAATGTGATAGCCTGTGATATACAGGATGTCTGCATGATCTGTCCTGGCCTTAAACTTTACAAATAATGAAATCTGAGATGATTAAGATACCAGGGCCAGATATAAATATGTACAAAAGGAAGTCATCACATATTTTTTGCCAAAGAGTCAGGTTCACATACAAGCCATGTTAGAATAAAACTGTCAATGAAGAAGAATTTTGTCTCTTTGACTTCCTGCTCTTTTTTCAGGACTTTTTAACCAAGGCAGATAAAACCTGAAAATGTTGGCTTCCAAGCATATGGAATACTAGCCATTGAGTCACTGTAATCTGGTACATACTATAGAAGACAGAGAATTTGCAATCAGGTTTTACAACAAACAAACAAAAATGGTGAGATACTGCAAAAATGGTGAGATACTCTACATTCTGTGATCCGAATATTGATAGACTGAATATCCGCTCCTTGTGGCTTCCTGTAGCTGATAACATTCCAGTATCCTGCCTAAGCTGAATGAGTCCCTTGGCACTTGGTCATTCAGTTGTTCGATACATGAACAGTATTCTTCATTCTCCTTAGTTGCTGAACAAGACTACTGGTGTATTATGGGGTAGAATTCATATGCTCTTACCTAGGTATCTAGATTTTAGACATTTAAATGTCAGCGGACCAAATAAATTAAGTTACTTCAAATTCAATGGTGAGACGCAGAAGCCGCCAGGGTGTGATTCATCTTGTCCTAAAACAGGTAAACTATGAAGGATTGGGTCAATTGATCAGTTGGAAGTTGGAGACTCTGTATTACTCCTGTACTAAGAATACTATGGAATCATTTTAGCTACACACTGGACAAGCTTTAAATAAGCCAGTCTCTTAATCATGGGAGAGCACTAAAATCTCTGAACAAAATTTTAAATAACTTTTCCTTAAAAACAATATAACATGATTAACAGAATCATATAGTGTGACCCTGAACAGCTAGTAATATGAGTTATTGCTAAAGATAAGACAGCTCCTTTTATAAAGCCCCCCTTTTACAAAACTTCAACTGCTACAATCAAGGAACTGTATCAGGCTCTAAGAATGCAACATTTAAGGTATCCAAGTATTGTTACCAGTTCAGAGCTCTACAGATCTCATAAAATACGTTTTGTATATTGTTTTATTCCACTTACCCAGAACATTCTTCTAATACTCCTCCAGAACACCAACTCAAATATCACTCAAGAAACGAATGGATACAGTTATTTACAGTTACTATGAAAGGCAGTATTAAAAATAATAATAATAAAAAAAGTATAGGAAATAAATGCACTGAAAAACATTGTAGAATTACTGATTATCTGCATGCTGACTCATCAGTCATTTCCACATGTTCTAAGATCTATTGGTAAACCTGCAGTTTAGCAGAGCACAATCTTTAACAGAAGGGGATGTATAAATTCCATCTTCCCTGCCAAATTTAGAAACCTGTGTGAATCAATGAATTTCCCAATGCTTAATTTAAGATTCTGTCATATATAGGAAGTCTCAGACTTTTTCAATAGAAATTACTGGATTCATGAAAGCTACTCCGAACAACATGAAAGCTTTTTTTTTTTTTTTCAATCTATATGACTCATCTTTGATGCTGTAATATCTAACTTAAGTTTATATAACATACAAGTGAAAGAATAATAAAAATGAACATAATCTTAGAAAGAAAATGCTTGTTTCTTCTAATGCGTATAACCATGTTTATATAAAGCACAGTGTTCAGTGATGAAATTCAATAATTCCCTTTGGTGGATTACAGAGTTTAGCAAGTGATACAGCACATATAAGCCATCATTTACAAAAAGATGCCATCTGCTGAGCAAACGTGCAATCAGCAGGCACTTCCTATTACACTAGAATCTTTTTCGTCCTTTATTGATTTTCTCCATTGCATTTCTAAAGCCCCTCAAGCAATCTGAGCCAGTGTAACAAATGAAGAAAGCAAAGGACTTCTCAATGACCCCAATATCAATTCTGCTTTGTACTTTACACTGTCTCAAGGCTATGGATCTCATAGGTTAGTTCAAGCAAGAGACAGAAAATAGTACGTACACCGTACGTATAGACATAGTTCCAAGGCAGCTGTGTAGAAATGACAGGCTAACCTTTGAGATTAAATATACTTTAAAAAAGTCATACAAGCATTAAATTATTCACCTGTATATCATTTAATTGCTGCTGCATAACACATCTTTTTTGTTCCAGTTGTTGTTCAGTTTGCTTCTGCTGTTTATCTAGCTCTCGTACTCTCTGATCCAAACAGGAGAGCTTCTGGAGAGTTTATGCATAAACAGACGTGTTAGTATTCAAAAGTTATTGTCCTACATTCTGTAGAAATCAGGAAATATATTAGTCATTAAATACTTTGTTACCATTCTTAAGCTTATTTTTGTTTCCCCTTCCATACTCATTTTTCTGTCATGTAGGTTTATATACTCTGTGTTTTGAATGAAAAAAAATGCACATTTAAAAAAGAAAAAATCTTTGCTATTTCATATAGCGTTTACCATCTTACAGGGAAAAAAAAAATAAATCACTGCTTACTCTGCCTCCCATTGTTCTTTATTTGTAACTTCCTTGGCAGAAAGAAAGTTCTGAAATCAAAATATATATTTGGAATAGCTTCTATGCAATTTGTATAAAGGGCAAAATAAATGTTTATTACTTATAATCACTAATTCATGAAAAATACAGCTAAGGACAGCTAAGAAGAGGAGGAAGAAGAAATAAAATAAAATGTTGGGATATCTCATTTTTATATTTTCATTAATCCACTCTTATTAATTAGCACCTCAAGAAAAACAGTTCTTGTCTATTGTATTAATTTAATTTGCATCATTAGTGTGAGCACCAAATATTAAATGACAGAAATTATTATTAATATGTGTAATAAGGAAAACTTTACATTTCTAAATATACTTATATAAATTATATAATAGTTATATTATTAAAAGTTTTAAATTCCATTTAGACTATATAACAAGGAATATTAAAATAGGTATTAATACTTCCATTCTGAAACAATAATTTAAACCTTTAATCAATGAGAAAGTTCTTTCTTGAAATTACCGATATCTTTTTGCATATCATTCACATACAAATCTACCTGTGCAAACTCTGTTCCCAAGCTTGTGAAACAGAAGCAAACACACAGCTATAGACGATGATGTATAACTTACACCACACCTCTCTAGGTTTCCAGGAAACTAATGATGTGATCTTTGTCACACTGTTTCTACTTCGTTTTAGTTGGGGAAGGGCTAACAACATTAGTCACTGCCATTAACGCGTTGTTTTGAAAATACTATTAGCTACTGAGGGAATCTTTTTTTTTTTTTTTTTTAATTTTTCAATTTAAGTTATTAAACCTGCATCAAAAATAAACTATCACATAATCCATTAATGGATAATCAATTAATGACCTCAAACTATTTAACATCCTCCATCTCTCCTCCAAAAATGGTGAAGTATTGCTATATCCAGACTATGTCAAGAACCCTTAGAACAGAGTAACACTAAAAAACTGGAGAAGGCAATCTCCTGTGACAATCTGTTTGCTAGCAGTCGGATAACAGAACTATGAACCTACAGACTGATTCTGCAACAAAAAACTTCTCACTGAGACAGCAGAAATTCTTGTATCTGAGCTTTGAGCAAAAAATAAAAAAGCCTGTGTCTAAACCGAATAGGCTCAAAAGATCTTGATCTTACTTGATTGTGAGAATGTTCTGTAAGAAGTATATTGTTTATTGAAAATTCCTGGCCTTAACTCTGGACATAAAGCATCAATAGCTTGTTTTGTTTCCTATTGATTTGGAAACAAAAATGAAAGCATTTTGCTTTTTCTTTTCTGACAGTAAGGTCCAGTGAAAATGCCCTCCTCTTTCTGACACTTAATAATTATTTCTTTCACACTGACTACTGTATTTTCAGTTCTGGTCCCTAAGACACTTATTTCCTTTGCCAAAAAAAGGGAAGCTTCAAATACCTTCCCTAGATTGTAAAACTGCTCATTACAGTGAACAATGCATGCCCACCTATACAGTGTGGAGCAGCTCACGTTTGGAAGGACTTGTTTGCAAGGATATTGCACATATTTCCTGGTGGAATACAGAACAAAGGCTTTGAGTAGTACGCAAAGCTTAATTTAAGCATAATGATAGAAGGACAGCCCCCAATTTCAGTGCTGCCGATTTGTACAATTACTAGTGTGAAAGCCAAACTGTTTCATTCACGATAGAAGACTGAAAACAACTGAAATTTTTCCCATGTCTCCAGTCATTTTCAGAGCCATTTCCCAAAAGAAGAAAAGGAATAAGCACCTGCTCAAGAAAAAGACATGCAAAAATGATAAAGCAAAGGTATGAAAATGTTCTTAATTAAAAAAAAATGTGAATAAATTATATTCTAAATAGTTCTGCAAAAGACTGAATGGTTTGTTTGAGGGTTTTGCTTCAACATAATGTACAGACGTTACATCTTGCACTAAACTACAGTTCAGATTTTTAGTATTTCCACATTATTTCAGATCAATAAGGTCTGTTTCTGTGGATGTTTGGTGAGGTGGCAGGGAGACATACAACTATCAGCATCACTTAAGGAAATGACCATCTACCTAGCTAAGACCTCACGTTTGTAGGACTACTAGTCAACTGATCCACGTACCACCAGGTGTTTTTCAAAAGCATCCATCATTGTAATACTCTGTTTTCAAACAGTAATTTATTTAGATAACATTGTCCACTTTGCCCTCTGCTCTCTATTACCACTGTTGTGGCACTTCATATAAGCAAAGCTTTCAAAGACCTAAAAGATCACCAGATCTAAAAGAGAAAAGTCTAATAATGAAAGAAAAGTTTCTCAGTCATACAAGTTTAGTTAGTATCCCTGTTCCTCTTTTGAGCAGGTCTGGACCTGCAGGTTATTTCTCTGAGAATTTTCACAAGATTTTAACCTCAGGGAAGGTTAACACCACTAAGTATACCCTGCAAATATGGGGAATAGGCTACTAGGTCATCACAGGACAACTGGAGGAAAAAGGTTCTTTGGACATACTTTCAAGATGATAGAGAAGCCAACCAAAACATGTCACACTATAACAGCAGGAAAGCTCTACCAGAAGCAAAAGAAATGCTTGGAAGAGAAAACTGTACTTAAAATTAAGTCAATTCAAGTAGGTTGAGGAACTGTTTTTAATACAAAAATCTTCTGTTTCTTTTTCTTATTATACAAACCAGATCTTTCATGAGAGGAAGGAAAAACTTTTTTATCAGTATCACCCATAGAGCAGGGAAGTGAAGGTCCCCAGCATGCCAAGGCTGGGGGCTTATACATTTGTTGCTCTCTTCAGCTTATAAGTAAGCAAAGAAGTACAAAGGAAACTAGCAAGCATTAAGCAACCTTATTAAACGTAATTGTCATAGGCATGTTCCTAGATTTAAAAAAGAAAAAAAAAAAAGAGTGAAAAAAAGAGAAGGGAAACACTGCAGAGTGAAAAGGAACAAAATCTTTGCAAAATAAATGAACACCCTTCAAGGCTGGGAAATACAAGGTCCAGCATACATTCACTCCAATCTTACCTCCACCCAAAGAAATAAAGAGAAAGACAGAGAAACATTATGTAGCAGCAGCTGTGTTCTTCAGAATGGGCAGGTCTTACATACACTTACCGTTTCTAATATCCAAAAGTCACTGTCACTTGAACTCAAATAAATATTTATCTCCGTAGCGGAGTGAATACACAACATCTGATACTGAGAGAGATATATATACACACATATGTCCATATATATTTAAAGTGGAACAGAGCTGGCAACATTCTGAATTCCTTTCAGCTGCAGAAGCAGAGTGAAATAAGCCAAGAAGATTATGGGAAAGAGGGCAAGATATGACCATACATGTGACTTACTCTTTTCAAAGTATTATGCCAGGTGGTAAATAACTCCTTTTTCTAGTTTCAAATCATAGTCTACAAACATAGTTATCCTTACCAGGAGTGTTCCAAGTAGGAAATGCAGCATAATTTTTGAATTCCTATAGAATGGCAAAATATTAGATAAAGTTATGGGTAAGTTCCAAGTGACAACATGGTTGGTAGGTGGAATGGACAAGCTTCCCAGAAAGCCACAAACATTTCTGGATCTCTGATGCTTTATACTCTGCTGCTTTATGTTAAGAGATTCCCTTTGGCTATCTCAAAACAGAGTCTCATCTAAACTGCTATACACTTTGACAGTCACTAGTTAATGATAGCTTTAGTACTTTCAATATCCTTTGACATCACCATTAAGTTTTGTGCTATTAGTACCAAAAAAACCTCTTGACGAGAAGGATATAAAGGTTGTCTAACCCAGAGAAATAAGGCTTTCAAAGGCAAATAGAAAAAATAGTTGAAACAGAACTTTAAAACCACCTTAAAAGAAGTACAAGATGCATCTCAAGAACCTCTTTATCCTGAAAAAAACATGAACTACAATGAAAAAAAGCAGTTCTGAGCACAAAATTTACTTCCCATTGGGAAAGTGTTCTTTTGCTTCTGTCTGTACAAGGAAAGAAGTGGGCTAAAAATGCCACTAAGGAGCTTTGCCATGGATCAAGAGAAAGAAAAGAGCGTTTTAGTTTCAAGGAATAATCAAAAAGGATCAGTACTGAATACCAAGAAGGGAGGAAGATGTTTGGAAGCACCAAATCAAACCTGTCATGCTGCACCAGTCAGGCCCAGAAACATTCCCTTCAGCATTCTCTGAAGCAAAGTCTGAGAATCAGAGAGAAGTTGTGCATCAACCACAAATGCATGTGATGGAGACTTTGTGTACCACCTGGCTTAGATGAGGAACATTCAACCCTTTCTGCTAATGTCTGTGACGAACAGCAACTGCAAGATCTGTCTTAGGGCTTGTCTTTCTAGAAATGGGAGATGCAGATATTAGATTCTGCTATTGAGCTCTCGCACAGATCAAAGTCACAGAATGGAAGAAAACAAGATTTGTAACAAAACCTAATTGGAGATTGTGACAGTTCAGAAGTAAACAAAAAAGGTTCTGACTTCTCCTAGGGAAAAAAAAAAAAAAAAGGAACAAAAATCTCAGAAGGACTCCTGGTCATCACAGTAAATCCAACATTCAATTCTAAAGAAAAATAGCCTTTGACAGCTCTCAGAGTAAATCTCTCTTGAGACCATTGCAAAAGGAACCAAAGGGGGTTTCTGACTCAAGGACTTGCCGTAAAACACTGCAACGCCTCCCTCCAGTTTTGGCTACGTTCTTTTGATCCCACATGATGTTGGAACAGAATCCAACACCAGAACACTCACAGCATGTGAGTATTCATCTCAGGATGAGCAGGAAGGAGCAACAGAGTCAACCTGATAAAGGTGAGAATGGGAGTGCTAATAGTAGAGATATTTTTCCCAGAGATATTACATCTCCTTTAAGCAAAGGAAGAGATGAATCTCAATGGCACTCGCCAACTATCAAAAGGCACTCAGGATGGGTTATACACTGGGGTGATAATGATGCATCACAGCAGATCTTTTCCAGTTATTAGAAGGGAATTTGGATGAGCATAAAGTGATTAATTGTATCAAGTTTTACCTAAGAAAAAGGCAACGCTTTTACTTCTTGCAAGGGACCTGCTTCAGCCAGTGTTGGCTCAAGGTTGATGTGGCCATTATCACTGTATCCCACCTCCTCATAGGATATGTCTAACAATAGCAACTGGAAATCTATTACTTGCCTTTATCTTGTGGGCAGGCACCACTAACAGCAAGGTCAGTACCAACAGCCAGTTCAGCAGTTGCTGATTTTGTCAGGTGTATTGGGTTTGTGCGGACAGGTTTT
>NW_009617923.1:0-10950 GCF_000690535.1 Cariama cristata
CCCTGACCATTCTGTGATTCTGTGAAAGGCAGCTGAGATTTTTCCAATAAAGCAGTCAACTTCCTTCACGTTGAATTCGTCTTTCTCTTATTATCTAGTTTCTGTCTTGATGGCACCAGAGTAGAAGTGCTCCAGGAAAGACCTGGCCAGCAGAAGGAGGGAGCTTGTGGTAGGGAACTTAGTTTGAGGACAAGGTTGTCCCACACTATATTTAGGAGAGCAGAGAAATGGGGAAAAGGAAATTAAGAGATATCATAGGAGATGTCTGTAGTGGAGTGGTGGATGGAAACTCTCCAGTGTGAATACAGGTATAGGTCTTTTGCTTCTTAGAGTTATTCACAGGAGCAAGTTATGCATAGAAAGATCTCAGTGTTATTCAACAAGCAATTCCCTGCCCTTACAGTTAGAATGACCAATCCTTCTTGCGTACAGAGAGATGGCTCTGCATTCAGCTTCAATGTAGAATGTGGGATCACCTCTGTTCCGGAAACACCACATAATGATTTCTCAATCTTCATTTGCACTTGCTAATGACAATCACTTCCTATTTTACAGATGTCAAAGCAGAGAATTTGACCCAAGATCATAAATGGAATTGGAATTTCACTCAGAGCTCAGATTACTAATATATTCTTATTAGAAAAAAAGAGGGATTTAGAGAAGTGAAGGAAATGCGTGCCAGGATTCCTGGGTTCTAGTTCTAGACTTAGACTGATTTACAGAATGAAATTAGGCAATTTCATAATTCTCTCTCTGACTTCTAAAAGCCTCTGCTTAATTTCACAGGAACGTGATAAGAACAATTAGTTAAGTTACATGCTAAACTGAGATGAACTGAGAATTAGCTTCCTTCGTTTCTGTTCAGTAACCTCTACATTTGTCCCTTGGTAAGTGAGATTATAATGTGAAACATACACATTTGTAAGAGAAAAAGAACAGAAATACTGATACAAAGTCTTTCAGTAGCCCTGCACGCAAACATGTTTTGGGTTCATGCCACCTAGCCTAAAGTTATCTGGGTTCCCTCTAGAGAAAATGCAAAGAAGTCCCTTTGGAGAGAAGTGTGGGGTAAACTGGCCGCTGGAGGTGTCTATTTCCTTCACCATCTACAGACAGAGCCTGTGGGGACACCTGGGGTGGCCTCTCTGACCAGACGGAGGCACACAAGGGAGAAGCTGTGAGGCACATCTGACAATGGAACAGCAAAACAACCCCCCCATTTGCTAATATATGGTTTTTAAAGGTCAGGTTGGAGAAGGAATCATTATCATTGCAAAGATCATAAGTGCACTACTTTGGCACCTACATCATCTGCTTCTTAGGGACTGCCAGAATTCACAACTAAAATCTTACACACAGCTCCTACTTATTCTTTGTATTTTTCTTGTTGTTTCTGACTTGAGACCAGTAGACGTTAAAAGGGCATGAAGTGTTTTAAGCACAGAAGGTTATCAGTCTGTTTTGGACCTCATGTCCCATACAGCCTGCTGTTCTTTTTTTCTATTCCCTTTAATTCTTCCTCCCCAAACTGACAGCCAATTCAACAACAACAAAAATCTATTCTTCTTCACAGGCTAGTACTGCATGTTCACCCCCCTCAGCCACCTTTCACACAAATTAGACTTAAACAGCATAACAAAACCACGGAAATTGAGAGAAAATAATTAAGAAAGAATTAAAAGAACACAATATGTGGTCTCTTGGTAACGCGGCACTCTGGCAACGCTGCAATCCACTGGGTCACCAAAGCCTGTCCCAGGAATTAGCAAATTCCCTTTGCAGATGGAACGTAAACCAGAGCTCTCAATGGACCTTCCCAGAGCAGACCCGTAACAATGGCTTTGCAATGCACAACTGGTGCCACACAGCTCGATCAGAGAAATGGGACACTTGAGGATGTGAAGTCATGGCTGACCTCGAAGGCAGACCAAGGTTCTCTTCAGTAGAGCCCTGAAAACTTTTGTGCAACTTTCTCTTTGCTATTTTCTGTATTCTTTCACTATTAAGGTTGGCTCAGTTCTGTTCAGATTCTCTATTAATTCTTTTAGCGCCTTGGTAATGTGTGATCATACACAAATACCTCTCACCATATATATTTATTCATTATTGAGATTCCTATGTCCAACATTCACGAACACTGACATACAACAGAAAAAAAGCACGGGCATAGGTTTAATGTAAACATATCGTTGAGTGAAATATAACTCCTTTCTAGCATAAGCTTTTTCTTGTTGACTACTGGACAGCTAATGGTGACTAGTTTAGATTAGATGATGAACATTTAAGGTGCATCTTGCTTCTAACAACATTTGTTATCCTCTTTAGACTTTACCCTTCGTGTCTCAGCACGCAGCAAATCAGTAACAAACTCCTTCCTGTGTAATGACAATACTCTATAAAGCTAATTATACCTAGGTCATTGATGGCTAATTTACACACAGGCAGTATCCCAGAGAGCCTGCGAATTTCCTTACAAAATTCAGTAACATTGCATGAAAATTTGTCTATTCTCTACGGTTTTCTAGATCTTTAGCTGGTTGAGATCAGCAGAGCAGCACTGATGGCAAGTGATTTATTTTTTTTTATCCCTTTTGATCTTTTGATGCTTACATTGGCCTAGAAATACCGGAATCACCGTATCTACTTAAGGATAAATATAAATGTGGAGGGCTTGTTTCAAGGTTGAACATCGAAAATCAAGCACCCGAAGTTATGTGTGGGCATCACAGAGACACTGGTCTGATCTTCTCAGGTGCTGATTTCCTGCCACCCCCCTGGAAATCAAAGGGAAGATTGTCTCTTTGACCAGACGTTTGATCTCTGTTTCCAGGGATTCTCAAGAGGAACCTTCCTTCTTGAGGAATCACAGTGGTAATGGGAAAAATTGAGCATGAGAAGATCATATGATTCTGAAATCGTTCCCTGGTAAATCTTGATGTCTACCCATCCAGGTTTACAAACCTCTTCCCCTGGGGTGCTGTTGGAATCGTACCCACAAGCTACAGCATATGGCGCAGGGTACACATCCGTCCAACCCTGGCTTGTACAATTCCTGGTCACATTCCCTGGAAGAAAAGACAAAAGGATGATTTAAAAAGAAATGTTCATCTTGCTGTTAATCAAATGTCTGCCTTTTGTTGATTCAAATGCCAGAGCACATTTCTTGTAACACTTAAAGTAAAATTCTCATACTTTTTCTCTGTTACGAAGTGTTCATATTACACAAAACACATAAATGGGAGGGACTCATTGGGTTGTAAACTTCAGACCTCAAAACCAAGTACATTTTAATACTGAGGTGTCCACAAAACACCTCTTCTACTGGTACCATAATGCCAGTTGTACTCGGACTTTTGCTTGTTGGCACTGCACCAATATTGTTTGAGAACACTATTGTCATTTTACCTTTATTCCTGGAAAATTTTTCATCTAAACAGAACAGTGAAGTATTTATGTCTTTCACTTTACTTGTGAGAAGTCAAGACGGGGACAGATCAAGTGTTCATTTCACATTATGCAGGTAAGGTCAGAAGTGTGGGAAATTAATGCAGTCCTCAGAATCCAGACATTGCCTACAAGATGAGCTCTGATCAAATGTGATTCCTGGGAAATCTACTGCACTCTTGTTTGAGAACCAAACACTTCAGAATTTGGCTATGAAGGGAGAAAAACCAGATACTGACAACCTGTATTGCCTGTTTTAACAAGTATACACAAAGGCAGGAAGATTTCCTGGACTCTTAAGCAATTTGAGTGCCTAGGGCCTCCAATCAGCTAAAAAGAGCCTTAATTAACCTAAGTATGTCTCTCTCCTTCAGCCAAAACTGACAAAACTGTGAAGTTCGCCTGCCTCGCTGGTACTCTGCACTTCCCAGTCCATCCAGGATTGTAAGGGAGCTGTCCAGTGCAAAGCAATTCTCACTTTGTAAGACATCTCTGCTTCCTGTCCCAGCTGGACCTCAAACCCACATTGGCTAGGGGCTGTACAGACATTAATCAAGGAAAGAACAAGAGATCAACAGTCTGACCAGGACAGGCCTTACCCTAAAAGGTTCGTAGTCTAAAAGGCCAAGATAGATATTTGTCTGACAGAAATAACAAAGAAGCAATATATGCAAAAATACGTTGCAGGTTCCCCCAGCACCCACTCTGACCACCGGTCCCTACCCTGTCCACCTCATGCGAATCACATCACTGTGGTATTCCTTTGGTCTTTGGTGCCATTTGTCACACAAAACTTCCTGCCATCCTTGACTGGAAAGCTGGTACGATAAACCAGAATGAACAACCAGTAGTCAAAACTCACTTCTTAGATGAAGAATTACATCAGCGAAACTCGAGAGCTTTGCAAACATTCCCACCAATGGGGTTCTTTACACATAGGAATAATAAAACTTCTGCAAACAGGAGCAAATCAATTATGCAGCTATGAGCCATGAAAAGATTCAAGCATCACCTCCAGGAATTTCTGAGAATTGAGTCACCTGAATATCTTCCTAACCATAGACCTGTCTTGCACTGAAATCAGCAGCAGCCTATCCCCTGGCTTAATTCACTTCTTGAATCCCTGTGACAGGTGGATTTTGACACTAAAACTTGCCCCTGTCATTTGTCTTTACAACAGATCTAAACTCCACGAAGGCTCTGGTGCCTTTGTTCATTTTAACAGCTGCTCCAAAAGAAGTTAACTCTAGCACAGTTTGGTGGGTTGCTGTTCCCCAGGTTTTTCTGCACGGTCATTGTTTGCATTTCTTTTTACCAGGGTTCATATCGGGATCATAAGAGATCTTGTGCAAACAAATCAAGGACATGACTGTTCAGTATGTTTTTGGTTTTTTTTGAGGTGTTATGTAATTTCTGTTACTTCTTCATTACAATGGATTCCATTATCTGAACTTTTCTGCTTCTCATTTCCTGCTCAAAACTCCTCCTCTCTGTTTGGGATGCCTTTAGCTTTCATGGTAGTTTTGATTCTTTGCTTCTTATTCTCAGTGAACTAAGGGGTGCTTTTTTCAGCTTAATTTTCTCATATTTCTCCTTTCTTAAGTACACTTCCTCACAATTGTTTGATTCTTTTGTAATTCTTCTCACTGCTCTCAAGAATAGTTTCAAAAATTGTCTTAATGCTTTAGCAGATGTGCAAACTAAGGTAGAGGGAAGCACAATGATACAGCATCACTGGGATTAAAAAATAATAATCAAAATGTCCCTGATTTTAGGGAAACTCACTTCCCAGAGAAGTTTTTCTACCACCCTTTGCTGCTCATGTCACTTTTTGATGCACAAATTCACACATATGGTGTGATATAACAAACTTTTCTAGTAACTCTCATGTTCTGTACTAGATGTCTGGGAGGTGCAGAAATTATAAGATTATAAGATACAGATTTTACCACACCACAATTTTGGCTCAAGTGATGGATGATGTCTCTCCTCAGAGCAAACAACATTTCTAACTACTACTACTGACCAGATTATTTTCTATACTGAAAACAAACATAAAATTTGGAAAAGTGCCTCAAAAGCTTAGTTTTCACTCTGAGGTTTACAAGCAGCAAACTTTAGACTGAAGTATTAAACTGAGATTTTCATGTTACAAAGTCAAATCCCAGCTCTTCCACAGACCTCTGCTGAAACTGCAGTCAGTTCTTGTGATCTCCCTGGGTCTCAGTTTCCCCACCAATAGTAGGACTTTGGTACCAAAGTCGGCTCTTCTGTCAATGGGAAGGCAAAGTGTTCGAAGCATCAGAAGTTCTATATGCTGTTTTCCAGAACTGTTTCCCATTAACTTGTGTTTCTCATTACTTTGTGTAACACTAAGTCTCACTAGAACGATGCACTAACGAAGTACATTGAAGCCACAAAATGTAAGCAGCCGTATCAGAAAAGACAGAGCTTCTGGACTTGGAAATGGTATCTCTAGCCTTTGAAAGTTCACAAGGTTTCCAAAACTTTCCTGTTTCCTATCACATTGAAGTTAAATCTTTTTAAACTGTATTCCTGGAGAATGAATGAGAAAGGACACGAGGGGTTTATAACTCAGTACATGTAATTAGCAACACACGTTGAAGGAGATTTACTGAGAGCTGGAAAGCACCCTACTGCCAGTAGGGTTGTGTTCCAGGCTCTCCTCTATGCTGTGGAAAAAGGACGTTCAAGTCCCTGGTGTGAACAGAGGCTCTGTGGTAGGGTGGTATTAGTTAACAGCCATGAAATAATCTGGCTTTTGTGAGGTTTGTATTTCATTTTGATCAGAAATGTTACAACTGTCAAACCCATGCATCTGCTCCTAAAAGTCACAAACATTTCCAGGAGATAAGGTTTTCCATTTAAAAAAAAAAAACAAACAATGAAAACTTTCATTTGAAAAAGCCACAACTAACTCTCATTTATGGTAACAACAACCTCATATGATGTGTTACCAGAACTCAGCTTCCTCCTTTCACAAAATCACAGAATGGTTGAGGTTGGAAGAGACCTCTGGACGTCTTCTAATCCAATGCCCCTGCTCAAGCAGGGCCACCTAGAGCTGATTGCTCGGGAGCATGTTCAGATGCCTTTTGGATACCCTTGGACACCTCCAAGGATGGAGACCGCATAACCTCTCTGGGCAACCTGTTCCAGTGCTTGGTCACCCTCACAGTAAAAAAGTATTTCCTGATGTTCAGATGGAGCCTCCTGTGCTTCAGTTTGGCTATGGTTAGAAAATGTGAAGGCAAATAGAAAGTGCAAGCGGGTCTCGTAACTTCAGAAGTGCATTTGTGAATGGGAGCCTTGTGTGTAACACAAGTCCTCTTCTGGGCGCTGTCTGGAGCACAGAACAAAACCCCTGGTTCCCATTTCAGAGGTGCACAATCTCTCCAGAAGCACTAGGTATATGGTCCTGTGAGGATGGGATTTTGTTTATGAGATGCTGCTACTGACGCTGCAGTGATACACTGCTCTCCAGCTCAACCACAGTGACTCTTCGTGTGGCAAAGAGGAGGTAAGGTAACCAGGCTAAACTGTTTTCATTGTAGTGTAAATTAAGTGAAAGCTCTCCACAGCTGCCAAAGGTGTAAATCACACATGTCGGGGAGCTATCCTGGCTTGGCAGACACACAGAAATTGCTAAGGTGCAATAACTTGATTGTGTATCTGAGTCCTGAGCAAAGCATCACAGGGAGACAATTAGAGGGATCTCAGCACCCCAGCTCTTTCACTGCTATCTTCTATCTTCGCAGATATCAGGACAAAGGAGTTTAAAGATGAAGTTTTAAAGGGAACAAGATAATGACCTTTTTATAAGGCTCCCTGCCAGGTAGGAAGGGAATGGATGTACAAAGGGAGCAAAATAACAGTGCAGAAATGGAAGAAAAGAAAAAAAAAAGTTAGTTCTCTAGAGGTGGCAAATATAATGTGCAGAGGTAATCCTTATACAAGCTAAAGAAACTATAGCTACTGCTGGCTAACTAGGATGGGAAACTAAGCAGTCAGCTTTCAAAAGTACGCTGTGGTATAAAAGCCACTGCTTACACAAGGGAATTACAAGTGTAAATATGAGGCTAGTCCTTTGGCTCATTTATATGAGTGTTTATGACAGTCAATGCATAAAACCCTATTGAAAGGCAAGGGGCGAAGCCACAGGCCTGAATAACCAGTTTTTGGGAAGTTCTACTGCAACAGTGCCTTAAAGGCTCACACGTAGCATGATGGGCCATAATTGTTTAATTAAATCACCACATTTCTTGGTCTAGCCCAAGACATGACCTCTGCCTCTGTGCAGATGTATTTACCACAGAAGTGCAAACGTGTTAAGTGGCTTCAGGTCAAGTCCCAGTAAGATCAGCAGGGTCTCTGCTGAGCTCAATACCAGTCGGTCTGCAGAACGCTAAATATTACCCAACTGCGAAGTTAAGCAGGCAGGATGGGCCATTCAAGTCAATATAAACTGCTGTATGTATAATATATGTATGTATACTAAAACATGGCTCTTCCTCATGTGCTATCTCTGCCTCTATTCCTTGAAAATCTGCTTGCAGCGTGCCACAGTGATTAATGATCATGTACACGAAGCACGAGAAGGGACTGCGCTTCCTTGGTACGTTTTTGCATTTTTCTAGTATCATGTCTGGTGTAGGACAGGACTTCACCATCTGGCCTAGCAGCTGCTCCTAGTTTAAGTAAATGCTTCTTTAGAGTTCACAAAGCCCTCTTTAATTTCCTAATCTGCATGGTTTGATGGCACGCCTATTATGGAAACGGAATTGATGGTTGCAAACAATTATCCGAATGCTCCCATCTTTCCTTCTGATTAGCTCATGTAGTTACACAAAATCTGATACACGGCTTGCACCCATCCTAAGCGGCTTTTTCTCATTTGCAGGGTGATTCAGAAACTCTCTGCTCTGGGTAGCAAAGACAGAGGGAATGAAATTCCTCTCAATGACAACAAGCAGGACTGGTTAAATTCTGAGACAAGTTTTCATTAAAAAACCCCACATTTCTTTTTAGGATTAAAAAAACTCAGTCAAATAAAATAAAAAAAACCCAATGCCTGTAAACTCATGATGGAAATTCCTGTTTCTATTTCAGGTTTTGGATAGTCATATTTTACTAATTGTTTTAATTCAATTTCTTCTGAGGAAAGAAGCATTCTCCTCTTCTCTTCCTATCCCAAACCACTCATCTTTTTTAGTCGGATTGACAAATAACAATGAATTGACAATACCGATACTGATCAGGAGACAAGGAGGACTTTTTTTTGTCTTTACCCTCTGCCTTTTTTTTCCTCAATTTGATGAAGAACTGTTGAATCTTCATAGGAAACAGAGCAGGTTAAGCAGCTAAATGACTTCACGGCTTTGCATCTTGAATACCTTGGTGATGGTGGAAATATCTTCTCATCTCCCTTAAATAGAAGTTGCATATGAGGTAGTGTTCTACACACCTAACCACTGAATTTATGTTATTCCTATGCTCTGAATTTTCTTACCTCTTTCTAATAATTCTGATGATAGCTCTTTATACTTTTGGCTTTCACTTGTATCTTCCAGGTCTATCAGCCCTATCATTTCTTTATATGTTGTGTGAAAACATACCTCCATATGCTTATTTTAGACCTGCTGATGGACAATTTTGTTTAGTATCCCTTCTCTCAGACACCATGAAACAATCATTCCCCACCTACTTTCTCCACAATATTCATGACTCAATTTACCTCTGACTCACACCCTTCCAATCCACAAATTTGTAGATGGAAGAGTATTAATCTAGCTACTCTACTTATACAGTATTTGTCCATACTTTTATTCATACATTGTTCCAACGATAATGGCCCTATTGTCCTTTGGACGTGAACCTCTCACTGTCATCTGACAGATCTGCTCAGCTGCACCTTCCACAAGGTCTTCTGGCCTTGATCTTGGTCCCTCTGCTGCCCACACAAACAGCCCAGAGGGTTGACTTCAAGTCTTCTTCCTCTCCCTCCAGGATCCTCATAGCTCTATACAAGGGGTGTAACTTTGCTCTGCAGTGAATATAGATCTTCATCATTGTTCTTTGGGAAAAATGGAGAGATGCTGTTCTACAGCAAAACACTGCACCCACGATTTATTAATTGGGATGGACTTTCTGGAACAGGAACAAACACATGCAAAACATCTAATTCAATTTTCTGATTTATAAATATATTTGGGAATGATATGGAAGAGATGTGAATCAAAATGACTTTGCAGATTGGGTTATACCAACCGGTAAAGGGTCTGGTAGAGGAACGACATGATTTATTCATGACATAATGGAAGAGAAGTGAGGAGTTAGTGGAACCAAGACAAACACAGAATATTTTCTTTATAAAAGGTGCCTGATCCAGGTAGGAGTTAAACACTGAATAGGTGAACTGGATAAATGCAGACAGGTAACTTTTCCAAGCAATTTGTTGCCCATGTCTAGCTCCTAAGGCTTTTCTCTTCAATTTCTTTTTGCCTCTCACCTGTTTCAAATACAAACTTCAGATGCAGAAACATGTCTGAAAGTTTGTGTCATAGGTGAGGTTTTAGCTCTTTGATCTTAGTGGAAGAAAATCTCTTACTGGATTTTAATGGGGGCCTGAATTCATACAAAGAAATATAAGGTCAGTCATTGCTAAGGGGTGTTTGCTTTTGTCTCCCTCTTGCTTCTCTTGCCCTTTTCTGTAATAGCATCTTAAGGAGAGGGGAAGGTCTGCTCCGAGTAGCAATCTGTCCTGTTTCTCTGTCATCATATTCCATGGTCAGAAATCGATTTTTTCAAGCCGAAGCTATTAAAGCAATAGCAGCTCTTATCATTTACTCTTCTTGAGATGCTGCTGAGCCCATTGGAACACCTCTAGTTCCATTTTTATTATTGATCTGTCCTACTGTTACTAGGAAACACCTGAGACTTTCAGACAGCTACAGCTTGCGCTAAACTGGATGTTGAAGTGGTTAGATCTGGGAGAAACTTGTGGCATAAGTCATGACAAGATATTTTCTAAACTTGCTTTATCTGTCTCAGTCAGGATCTCACAAGATTATTCTTTCAGTATGATTTCTGCTTGGTGTTTCATGGTATTTCATATTTTCAGTATTTCATAATTTAATGCTACAGTGCAACCTGTGGCATGGTGTCAGCATGTCACACGACAAACACAGCCTTCAGTTTCTTCATTTTCTCTTTTTCACATCACTTGGTCTGCAGTTATTACTGCCGCATCTCTGGTGCCCTGAAGCTTACTGCACCCTGGATTTTAGGCAATTCTCCGTTTTCCCTTATCTTCCTTTCCCCTTCCTGCACATCACATTTCTAAGTGTGAAGATCTCGATCCTTAATAAATACAGATAATTCCTCCCTTCTTAACATCACATGTTCCCCTTAATTAGGTACCTTTTGTAAACTCTGTTTTCTCACACTAAAAGCAGAGCTGTCAAACTCTAGGACAAATTTCTCATC
>NW_009617924.1:0-3543 GCF_000690535.1 Cariama cristata
TTTGGCACCCAGTGTCCTTCGTTCCCAGTGTCCATCATTCCAGTAATCCTCCTCCTGGTGTCCCTCATTCCCAGTGTCATGACGCCCTCATTCCTGGTGGGTCCAAAGGAAAGTGAGGATGTGCAAGAGAACGACCCCAGGAGAGAGCATGGGGCCTCCTGTGAGATTTCGGGGTGCTCTGTGCCAAAAGCCATCATCGAGGGGACCCTTCCTGCAGCCACTGGCCTCAGCAGGGACTTGGGGACATCTTGGCTCTGCAGGGAGAGAGAGAAGCCCATCAGTCAGAGATCACCGACAGCAGCCTCACGATGCCATCAGCCAGCTCGCTCGGCACCCATGGGTGCACCCCGCCAGGGCCCATGGACTTTGATGCATCCAGTGGGCTGAAGCATTCCCTGAGCTGAGGGGACATCGGTCTTGCTCCAGCCCTGGGACTCCTCCGATGGCTGCTCCTTCTGGTCGCGGTGGAAGCGACGAAGGTGTTCAGTGCCTCAGCCTTTCTTGTGTCCCGCGTCACCAGGTCCCCTGTCCTGTTCAGCAGTGGGATCGTGGGATCACACTTTCCCTCATCTTCGTCACCATGTCCTTACAGAAGTCCCTCTTGGTGTCTTTGACATCCCAAGCCAGGTTCAATTTGTTAGGCTTTGTCTTTCCTGACTTCATCCCTGGATGCTCAGTCAGTGTCTCTGGGCTCCTCCTAGGTTACGCCCATCCTTCCTTCCACGCTCTCTACTCTTCCTTTTGGGTTTGAGTTTGGCCAAAAGCTCTTTGTCCATCCACGCAGCCCCCCTGGCATTGCTGCCTGACCTCCTGCTCACTGGGTTGGACCTCTCTTGGGCTTAGAATCACAGAATCATTTAGGTTGGAAAAGACCTTTAAGATCACCAAATCCTACCGTAAACCTAGCAGGGCCAAGCCCACCACTAAACCATGTCCCTAAGTGCCACACCTACGTGGCTTCTAAATCCCTCCAGGGATGGGGACTTCACCACTGCCCTGGGCAGCCTGTGCCAGTGCCTGACAGCCCTTTCGGTGAAGAAATTCTTCCTAATATCCAATCTAAACCTCCCCTGGCACAACTTGAGGCCATTTCCTCTTGTCCCATCGCTCGTGACTTGGGAGAAGAGACCGACCCCCACCCGGCTTCACCCTCCTTTCAGGTCGTTGTAGAGAGCGATCAGGTCTCCCCTCAGCCTCCTCTTCTCCAGACCAAACCCCCCCAGCTCCCTCAGCCACTCCTCATCAGACTTGTGCTCCAGACCCTTCCCCACCTTCGTTGCCCTTCTCTGGACTCCCTCCAGCACCTCAAGGGCTTTCTGGTGGTGAGGGGCCCAGAACTGAACACAGCACTCGAGGTGCGGCCTCACCAGTGCCAAGTACAGGGGGACGATCACTGCCCTGGTCCTGCTGGCCACGCTATTTCTGATACAAGCCAGGATGCTCTCGGCCTTCTTGGCCACTTGGGTACACTTGGAGGATGTAATCTGTGAACATCAAAGTTCTCTTGGGCCTCGCCTTATTACACAAGAAAAAGCTACAAGGTAAAGATGGCTTCAGAGATCTCCACAGGAGAATTTGACCAAGAGTGATTTTGCCTGTACAGGTGGGTTTGCTGTGAGAAAAAACCAAACCAAACCAAACCAGGGGTCTTAGCCGGTGCATCCTTCTGACACCACACATGAACTAGAACAGAAGGAAAACAAAAGCAAATCCATTTTGGTAACACCCTTCCCTCCAGAACCTTATCCCACAGGATTCTTCCAAGCAGATCTTTGAACGAGTCGAAGTGTTCTCCTAAAGTCCAGGGTTGCGACTGTTACCAATATTGTAGAAAGTTACTTATTAAAGAGAAATTGATTGATCACCGACATTATAGGAAGTTACTTATTAAAGAGAAACTTATTGGACAAATTGCCTAGAGGACAGAGAGCGTATCCACAAGACCCGTAATAAATCACCAATATGTTGAAAAGTACCCAACAATCTCCAAACCCCCCTTGGCACATCTACAAGGCTGAACTGCGCAAACTCAAGACAAGGAGGTCACCAAGCAGACACCAGATGACCACCGGGGGTCCTAAAAGACCCCAGAAGACCCTTCCCATAATTAACTGCACATGCCCGAAGAGCAGTATGATAAATAATGTTGTAGTTTTGCTTAACTCATAGCAGACAGGCGGTCGGAAAGAATGTAAGTGTCCAGGTACCCAAGTATGGGGACGGAGACAGGGTAAGGTGTGTTCGGGTAGAGGGTTAAGTGGCTTTGGCTGACACCACTGATCTTAACCATGATTAGTCTCTGCCTGGTTGTCACCTTCCTGCCCTTCTACGGAAGAAAGAGAGGATTAACTGTCAACCTGAGTTTGCAATATAACCAAAACAACAGAGCGCAGGCGCCAGAATAAGGAGTTCAACCTAGAGGAAGACTTTGAGCCTTCACCCCACGACCCTCAGAGAAGACGTCTAGAAAACAGGGCGCAGATGCAAGTGGGAGGGTATAGATGTAAATAATGTTGGGGAAATTATTTAAATATGTATAAGACTTCCAAGAAATGGCATGACTATGAATGACTGTCCTAAATAAATCTGTGGAAGTTAGACTAACCAGTGTGCACGCAGCAGGATCAGGGGGGTGATCTCCTGTGCACCCAGCGCTGAGACGTCTAGAAAACAGGGCGCAGATGCAAGTGGGAGGGTATAGATGTAAATAATGTTGGGGAAATTATTTAAATATGTATAAGACTTCCAAGAAATGGCATGACTATGAATGACTGTCCTAAATAAATCTGTGGAAGTTAGACTAACCAGTGTGCACGCAGCAGGATCAGGGGGGTGATCTCCTGTGCACCCAGCGCTGAAATAAACCCTTGCTTCACAGACTTTGTCCTCTCTTAAAAACGACATAGATGAATGTTTCTCACAGGGAGGCACCATGATTTCAGGGAAAAATAATGAATATACGTCCTGATTCCAGGAATTACAATGAATATATAATCAATTGTATCTATATAATTTGTTCACAGTTAACAGCTGGTAACGCACGTTAGGTGGAACGATCCCCAGTGCATCCAGCGCTGCAATAAAGAGAACGCCTGCTTCTTCATACAACACCGGTGTTACGAGGTTTATTCCTGATTTCGGTGACACAACCTTGCTTTGCACCCTCCTTCTCCTCAGGATCCTGAGCTCCACCATCCCACGGTCACCGCAGCCCAGGTCACATCCCCAACGAGCCACTCCTGGTTGGGGCGTACGTCCGGCCGCAGACCGTGTTTTGAAGCACCAAGTCACCGCAAAACTCTCACACAATCCCAGGGGAGCTGCAGATGTGGGTGAAATGGCACTAAAACACAGCTGGTTTTGCTAAGAATACATTTGGTGAAAACGGTAACTGTGAACGTGGGGGTGACGTGCCCCCAAGCCCCCTACAGTAACATTCCCCCCCCAGCACCAGGGAGGTCTCTGCCAGCGTTTGTGCACGGCTCCAGAAGACTCCACAACACCAGAACGATCTCTCCAGCCGTTTCGCCCCTCCTCGGTCCG
>NW_009617925.1:0-10425 GCF_000690535.1 Cariama cristata
GGAAATTTTCCCTAAGAATTTTAGTAGGACAGGAAGGGACTTGCAGGATCATCGAGAAAAGGCCATTGCTGTTGCAGGTGACCACATCACAAACTTGCACCTTTACTGTTGCTGAGAAGCCAGTTTAGAGCCAAGGAGCTCTGTTGGCTATAAACCTTCTTCTAAGTTTTGACCTAAAAAAAAATAGTCAGTAGTTTATGCACAAGTTGGTCTCTGTCTTACATGCCTCTTTCCTGGCTTTGTTTTCATGTGTACCCCTTCTCAGAGCAGATGAAGCACACCTCTTTTAGTTTTCTCTTATTAGATATGTTGTTAGGCTAAGCAGGGAAATGGAAAGTGTTTCTCTACACTTGTTCTGCTGTAATTTGTTTTGCTTTTAGGAAGCTGAGTCTGTTCTTACCATTCTTTAGGTGCGGTGAGTCAGGTAAGTGTTGTTACTTTTTTGGCAAAGTCATTCCTGGAGGCTCTCAGCTACAGAACAGTGCTATAAACTTCCAATGCCGTTAGATACGGCACATGTTGATCACCCACAAACTGACATTCAGGAAATTTCATCTTAACATGAGGAAGAACTTTACTTCGAGCGTGGCAGAGCACTGAACAGGCTGCCCAGAGAGGTTGCGGGGTCTTCAAAACCCGCCTGGGCGCAATCCTGTGCAAATTGCTGTAGGTGAACCTGCTTTGGCAGGGGGGTTGGACTAGATGATGTCCAGAGGTCCCTACCAACCCTGACCATTCTGTGATTCTATAATCTTTCTACATGACCCAACATTCTCCTTGCACCTTTCCAGTATTAAAGAAAATCCTTTCCTTCACCTGAGTGGCTGGCTAGAGATACATTCTAAGATACATCCATCCAGCAGCTTAGGTCTGAACTCTGCCTTATATATTAATCCTTTCTCAATACACTAGCAGCTGGAAATCTCTTTCCTAATATGATCCCAAGATGTATTTGTCTTTTTGAAGACTGTACCATGTTGGTGGTAATAAACAAGCTATGACTAACTAGTAAACATAGGATCTTCTGTCATTTCATCACTGATGAATGAGCGATAATGTATGATGTAAATGCATGAGCTTCTGTTTTGTGTGATTTAATTTCATCTCATTTCTGTTACTCAGGACCCCATGGTAATCCAGTTTTTCATGTCTGATATTTAATATCTCCTCTGATTTGCTAATCACTGCAAAGTGAATGCAATAAATTTCATCAGAGCACCAGATTTCTGAGCCAACATCATTAGTGAAAATATTGTACAAGAGAAGTCCGAAGACAGATCCTGAAGGGCTCCACTAGCCATCTCTTTCCAGGCCTTCTCTTTCAGCAGAATGTCCTTTGATGTTTTTAGACAGTACTTAGCTAGCTGAGGTCAAACTAATAGACCAGTTGTCATCTGAATCACACCAGATGTGTGGGCTGAATCAGCCCAAATGCAACTGTGATCTCGATAAGGGCTATCCAAACTCATCAGAAGAAACGTGTGTCATGTCAGCTATTGCAGGAGTAGGTACAAAAGGGAAATAATAGCTGTCTTAATTCCCTGAGTAAATCCATTCCTCCTTTTTTTAGAACAGGAAGAAATTCTGTTCCTTTTCAGTATTGTATATGCCTGTGCTGCAGCAAATTTCTTTTATCTCTCAAAGTTTGTCCTATTAAACTGAATAACTAAGGACTTTGATTTTAAATTCATCCACTAATGATCAGTATATGCAATTATTGAATTATTTTGTAATATTCATTGTCATACCAAAACCAAGTTTAAGCAGCAGCAATTGTTATTTGTTTAGGGACTTGTGAAAAAGAAAACCGACCCTCTTGTTCATTGGATCTAGAAAAGTGTAGAACAACCTAATATTTAAGTCCTGTAACTCTTTTCCTTGGGGAGTTTACTCTGATTTTCTGGGCAGTGTCTGTCTCTAACTAAGAATCAAAATTGCAGAACTTTCATGGCCAAATATCTCTCTTGTGATTTTGGGGTTTTTAGTTTGGTTGACTTTTTGTTTGTTTTGTTTTGTTTTAATTAATGGAGATGCTGGTAAAGCAGTGTGGAAGAAATGAGTTGCCAAGTATTTTCTGACAACATAGGTTGCAAGGAAAAGGAGGACAGGACATGACACATTTCCCCTTTCCCTTTTCTTCAACAGTGTACTCTTTTCTAGAGTGGTCTGGCACGTTGCTTCTCCTGCCTCCTCAGGCAGGAGTCCATGTCTCTGGCCGTACTCTAATCACAATACTCCCAAGTGGAGCACCATCAGCCCACCCCTGTTGAAGATGCTGTACTTTGCATGGAAGCATTAGCTTTTGAGCCAGGGCAAAAAAAAGACTCCTCAGTCTTACAGCTAAGTCATTCCCTTCTGTGAGAGGAGGAACATGACTGCCATTTCCCACTCTAACGAACATTTAATTGTCATAATTATTATGTTCAGTCAATGACACTTGAGTCCTAAGCAGATGCCCAATGCATGAAACTCACACGTAACGAAGATTTATTTTACATAGAATTCTATTAAGATCTGGATGGGGATGGATGTGAGCTGTGTACATTTACCAGATTTTGCCTGTCCCCCAGTTTTCACTTGGGAAAAGATAAACATCATTGTATTAGACTTACTGAATCAGACCCTAGAAGTAAAATTACTATTTTCTGAATTCTGTTTCTCTGGTGTGAGATGACAAAACATCAGACTCATGTAGCAACCTCCTGCCATACAACAGAAGCAGCTGTGTATGTTCCGGATAGTGGGAAGAAGTGTGCATGGAAAGGGAGGTCTGAGTGCAAGAACACCCAAATACCTTTGCAGGTACCTTCACTAAATGTTTATGTGTTAAAATTCCCCTTGAGATGCTTTCCCCTTTCACATTTGCTTGGCTGTAGTTCTGTGTTCACATATCCAAAATTTGACTCAGACTTATATAAGAAATATCACTAAAGTACATTAAACCCGGGGTTCCAAGGGCTTTTCGTACTTTTATACAAGGTCATTTTTAACATAGATCTGTTCTCCAATTCGTCTCACCATGTTGTCCACAAACAACCCTGCTGACACAACCAGGAGACTCATTTCAGAATGAATGAATACAATGCTAACAAGAAAATTTCCTGGTGCTTTCTAAGTGTCAATGCTCTGCTCAGTTGTACTGAGTAATGGGTAGTAAAGGCAGCAAAAGCACTATATGCAGATTCTTTGATATGCATCAGAAAGGAGGGTAGGGCAAATGATGAATAACAACCCAGGGCATAATCTTCTATTTCTCTATAATTATGAAAGTTTTGCAATAGCTTATTTGCTTATTAGCACTTACCCTCACTTGTTTAGTCTGGAAGTGTGAGCCATTAAGAACAGTGTATTCAGTCCCAAGGCTTTGCCCTGAAATTCATCCAAAACCTTCCTGAAGATCAGGAAGATCATGACTTATTTGAAAGTTTTCTCTTCATTTCTGGGAAACTTCAACAGCAGGGCTTGGAGGACCAGAGCTGTCAGGATGCAATCTTGCATTGAGGAGGGTGGAATAACTCCACTAATCTTTGGAAAAGCTTTTGTGCATAGTGCAGTTAAGGGAACTCAGGAATCAGCATCTAAGTTTCCAAGTCAGTGGAAATGATGGAATGCAGAATAGCGTAACGTCTCTGATTCATACAGATCACCTTGCCATACTGCAAAAACAGCCTTTCAGGGTGCTTAATAAAAATGTTGCAACTCTCTGCTAGTAGAAAACTTGCTTGGGGAGAAAGTTTACATCTTTCCTCGTGTCTCTGGTAACATTCTTTGAGGCCTGGAGTATGAGATTTAAGGTGCTGGTACTATGATCTCTTTTTCACCTGCTTTTTCTTCCTTCAGTTTCTAAAATAAATCTTCTAAAGCCCCAGCCAGAGGACATGTGTGAAGGAGCTAGCTGCATGCTGAGAAAGCACAGGTCCAACTGTGCTAAAGCTGTCATTTTGACTTTTCTGCAGGACCTTTGGTAACGATATAGAAAGAAATCTGTACAGTTTATAAGTCTCTCCAAGTAGTTTTGCGCAATGATATAAGTGAATCTTACACCCATATTGCAAAACAACAAGGAAGCTGACATGTCTAAAATGCCATCTCTAAGGAAAAGAAAACCTCAAACTATTCTCTGTTCTCTAAAGCATGTACTGCATCTTCCTCAATGGCATTTTTCTGAGCTCTGCCCGAGATGAACATTGGCAAAGAAAAACATCAGCTTTCTGTTTTTTCACAAAATATAACAACTATTAATGGTATAATGATCACTCAGTCATGAAGACCTTTCCATTGCAACTCAAGCATCTTTTCTGAATGCAAGTGTATCCAAGGCCACCAAGTTCATAAACGACCCATTTTGTAAATGTCAAATTCTACTTCTTTTATGCCAAGGTTTCTGGGAAACATATCAAGAGTGATGAAGATATTAATATATCTTGATGTGTCTTCAGCCTGCTCTGCGGAGTTGGCTAAATAACAGTGTATTTGATTTTGTTCAATGGCTGTAAGAAATGTCACAGAAAAGAAAAGGAGGGCACATTGGTTTAGATTAACATAGAAATGAACATTTATTGAAAGAAAATAGACAAAATACCATTTTGAGTAGAGTAAGAATGTTTCTTTTGACGCTCCTGTTAAGGGAACTGTTTCATTTCTGTGTTTACTTTTTCATTTAAACTGAAAAAATATGAGTGCTTGTTTTTATACAAAAATATATTTGTCATGTTTTTGAGAAGCTGTAGAAAAAAAGAGACTATTTGGGAAGCTTGATATTTGTTACTCCTTTCTGGGAAGCTGGAACTGCCAAATTTGATGCAAAGAAACAAATACTTCTAATTTCCACACAACAGCACCATGTGGTATACTTATTTGTCAATATTTTTTTAATTTAATATTTGCAACAGTAGTTCCTACTGTAAGATAAGTATCTTTTTTTTGTGTGTTTGGTTTTATATTCCTAATTCTTTTTTCTGTTTGGGGTGATAACACAATTTTGTGGTTTAACAGACAAAGAACTTCAGCAAGTGTTCTGATTCAGAAGGTAAAAATATGAGTTAGGATCTTGGCTCGGATGAGCAGTCTTGTACTTAGAAGTGAGCTCTCGACAGCTGAGTTCTTTCCACCAAGTTAGTGCACAAAACTAAGCACTAATGCACCATCCTATAACAGATCAGTGAGATAAGACAGTGCACACAGAAGACTTAGAACAGGTCTAGGGAACCACAGATCAGATGATAAGTGAATTTGCAGTAAGTACTTAGCCCACTTCTGAATTCAGTGCTAACTGAATTAAAAAGGTGGTTTTTGAAGGGAAAAAATAAGAACCAAGTGTTTGCAGCTAGGTGGTGCCATAGGTTTATGCAATCCCAACCAAATTAGTGATGCTTTATAAGAGAACTTCCATTCTACACTTGATACTGTACGAAAGCAGACTGTGATCTGGCAGTCAGAAACTGCTTCAGAGAGTCTGTTTTGCTGTCTCTAGTACTGCAAGAATAGTACTAATTTCAGAATTATTTCCTGTCCCACGACACCCCGCAAATCAAATAGAAATTACAATAAGACCCCTCCGTGGAGCAGCAGAATTGAGGTAATAATGGGGAGCTTCAGTGACAGAGGAAGAGATGCGTTTCCTGACAAATACTGACACCCTGTAAGAGCTCTTCATCAATTTGTGCGTACAAGTGCTAGACATGAAATAAGATCTGCCAAAAATACATGGCAGATTGTCTTGCTTGAACTGGAGTTGAACGATATGAAATTCTAGGAGAAATTACAGACACTGATAATTCACTTTATTGCTTGAGGTCTTTAGCTAGTTGTGCTCATGGCAGTATTTTGTTAAGAAACTCCCACAGAAGTCTTGTGCAGCTGGGGGAAACAGCAAGCTAAGTACATTTATGAAGTTTATTTTCCAGACGGTATACTTTCATACTGCTCCTGAAGTTCATAGAACTATTTTAGTTGAATCTTTTCTGTGCTTCCTAACAATTTAGATTTTGAGGTCAACTTCTAATTTTTACATTTCTATGTAGCACAATATAAATGACACTGAGTACAAATGCATCATCACTACATGAATACATTTGACAGAGCATTCGAGCTGTGTGGCTCACCAGCTTGAACTCAATAGCAAAATCTGAAGAGAAGCAACACAGTTATTAAAAGGTAGAGTTCAGTTGAACTAGGTGATGTGGTTTTCTTGAATCTCTTTCCATATGACACATGCATCTTTCTAGAAGTCAGGTTCACTTTCTCTGTTGCTCTGGAGCTTACTGCAGTTCATGTGGTCATAGTCCCTTTGGAAGTTGTGCCTTAACAGACTAGGAATAGGACTCCATCTAAATTGAGACTTGTCTGAACTTTTGGTGCCAAAAGGTCCAATGAGCTATTGAGGCCATCTATCTTCAAGTGCTACCGAAAAATTATGCCACTGTTTTGGGCCACAAGAAGGACCCTTAGTGTCTAACCTTGAAATCACCATGTGGATTAAAATCTGGGACTTCCCCCTGCACTAGAAGTGTCTCACAACTGAATTTCTTAGCTAGGGTGACTTTCCACTAGTTTACGCATTTCACTCTCCTCTTGTGATAGAAAGCTGTATTTTTTTCATTCTCTTTCTATTTCTTCTACCTTCCTCCCTCCCTCCTCTTGAGTCACCACACCATGTGGAAACATATCATCAGAAGAAAAACAATTTATCTTACTGCAGGAGATCCATTCCTTATTATTCAGTACACTCTTTACACTTCAATAAGTACAAGTAGTATATCTTGCAGTAAGAGGGCTGTTGTGTTTATTCTGTGCTCTTTACTTATTTGTACCTTGATTATATAGTTCTTTCTTATAGTGACATTTGCAGTGAAAACGTGTACAGAAGAATTATATGGAAAATTGTTACCTACTGCTTATCTGTACTGTGTCTTGTTTATTTTTATTCCTTTACCAGTCAAAACTCCCTGAATGTAAAGGAATTACTAATGCCATTAGAAACTCCATCATTATTATCCCAGGAAACCTGAGGCAGACAGGCTAGCGATAAGAATGAGGAAGGTTTCCTTTAGTGCTTCTCTGAATCACACTTGAAAGCTAATTTGTGACAATCAGGTACCTTGATGCCTTACTTAGTGAAGGCCAAATCCAGTGGTTTTTACTCATCCTCTGGAGACATTGCGCATACAAACCTGAGAATGCAACCCTTCACATGTCACACTAGGATGGGGTATGCTTCTATGGGCTGTGACAGGCTGCCCTGCCTCTCTTTGCTGCGGTGGCTATGCAAGGATGGCCTCAGCCGCAGCCAGAACACACCCTTCAGTGGCGTGCTAGCATCCCACCAGGCCCACTTACACAAGCATCCATCTTTGAGTTGGCAGGCTGACGAAGTGTCAAACAGAGCACGTATTGAGCCTTTCTTGGAACCTCTTTCTCACTGTGTAGCCAGTTATTCATCAGAGGATGATGTTCTGGTTTTCAGCAGAACTCTTTTTGCACTGTCATCATATAGCCAGGTGTTGGTCAGACAGCTGGGTCTTTGGTTATGCCTGGTCTTTCATAATGTAGTGCTTTGCACAGGCTTTTGCCAGCTGGTTTGTAAGAGTTAATTGTACATGTACAACTGTCAATACAGAGTAAGTCAGTTCGAGGTGCTCAAGAACAAATGGACTATGACGGTTATTATGTTCTTCTTTATCCTTTTTTTAAAAAGAGAAAAAGAGGGGAGAGAGGGAACAGAGAGAGGGAAGAGAGGGAAACAACTAAAAATAAAAAAGAAGAAAAGAAAAAAGAAAAAAAGAAAAAAAGAAAAAAAGATCAGGGAAGTCTGCTGGTGACATGCCCTGTTAATGACCTTCCTTGCTACTCTTAATACGATAGTAGATTAATTTTAACTCATTTTTATTGGAGCTGTCCAAATGCATTGAGCCATTTCAGCATGAGAGTGGGGAATACCCATTTCCCTGCTGCAGTGCAAATGATTGGGGTATCTGTAAATATTAGGAAACCTTCAGAACTAATGTGCAGATACCTAACATGGGATATGCTGTTGCTATAGATAATAATCCAAACACTAATTGGAAAGTAGATCCCTTAAATAAAACAAAAACAGTCAGTATAACTGAATGTCAGAGACTTGTTTTCCCCAGCATAACAGCTTCAAGGCATGACAGATGTAACCTGCCTTGCTCCATCTAGCATTTGGGAGTACCGCACACTGTGTGGCGTAAGCAGAATTCAGACTCAAGAGTTTCTTTGTATCACATCTTGTCTGCGGCAACACAGAGGCAGCTGTCAAGATGACCAAAGAACTGTTACAAAAAGGTAAACTAACTGAAGGCAAAACCCCACAGACTCTATATCTAGGCTGCAGGGATACAGTCAGAATAGGCAGCATCCAGGTATAGCATATGATTTCATACCTGTTGTGTCCTCCCTTGCCTACAAGGACAAATATTTGAAGTCAGTAATAATGGAGTAATTGAAGGACTTCAGAGAATGACTGCTAAGCAGGTAGACACAGGTTAATCAATTGTGTGTCATCGGTCCTTCAAAAGACCAACAAAACTTTGCAAAAGGCAGTTCCTGCTTGAAGAAGGGTGCACAAAAGCACAAAAACAAACCAAAAAACTACCCCAAAGAAACAATTATGGAAAAACTAAAAGTTGCTTTTACAATAGGATTCATTAAAAGTGATAACTATTTAATTTCTATGGACAGCTAGTTTTTGTGCCTCCTCTAAAATCTTTCTAGAGCAGCAGCAAATGCTCTTCTGCCTTTCGTATTTTCGCTCCTAGTAGAACCCTGCGTCTCTTCAGCAACTTTTATACACAGATTTTGTAAACGCATTCAGAAGTTCCCTCCGTATGCATTTTGTTAATGTCAACTTTCTTTCTACTACCTCATTGCAATATCTTTCTCTATCATCATTACAGTGCTGAAAACTTGTCTGTATCTTTCCATTTCATCAGCTAAAAAAAATTTCCTAATTTCCTCACCTGCCTGGCTTTTAAATTTCTGCATCCTTCTACCCAATTTAATCTCATAAAGCACCTTGAGACCACATTTACATCAAAGACACTCCACAGGATACCTCTGTATTGTGTTCATGTTCTGTTCGTTCATCAAATACTCACCCACTCCATTTGGAACATACACTGTTGAATTTCTCCTTCCTTTCAAAACACCAAGAGTGAAAGAAAGAGAACTTGCTTTTAAAGCCCAAATGTTTTGTGTGTTTTCGACAAGACACTTTGTATTATTTGGATGGTTTCTCCTGTTTATCAAGAAGGTTTTCATCAACTGGAAATGAAAACAACATCAAGCTCCAATGGACTGAGATGGTGACGAAAATTGAAAGAGATATAGGAACCTTTCAAAGACAGTAATAAATGAAGTCATACTTTTATCTCCTATCATTTGAATGACTCTGCTAGAAGTCTAACATATTTTCTGTGCCCAAGTCCTGATTAGAATTTTGTTTAAAGAGAAAAACAATAGTCAGGTTTTGAATACTCTTTGTTTGTGGGTTTTTTTTTTCCTTTCCTCTCCCCTCTACAGACTACTTGAAAGCCATTTCCAGCATCACATTTTTCTGTATGACTTTCCCTTCTGCCCCCACATGTACATCATGTTGTGTTAAATTCCCTGGAATCTGTACACTCTGGAAGTGCAATAAGTAGTCAATGTTTTATTTATAAGTGTGGAAAATGCATATACCATTATATTATCTCAGCTGGGCTAGTTCATTTCATTTCACCTCATTTCCTATGTAACTGAAGTTTTGTTTCCAATTTTGGCAGCTGCCTCTAACCACATGCTCTTTTGCTGTAATCCTCCTATGGGTACATAGGAGTCCATAATAAGCTTATCAGAAGCAGTTGTTTGTGTTCCTATTATCATTCATCTACTGATGACACATTACTTTTAAAGAAGGGGACTGGTCAGGGTGGCTTCACCTTTGTACAGCATAGGGAAGTTTGCCACTTACCCTGTACCGCATCTTCCATCTTTGTCTTGCAGCACTGTTATTCAAGTCCAGTAATTTCTGTTATGGTTGTGTACCATACCTCAGTTGTGATTTGTATTTCTCTGTTCCATATATAGTACTTTTATAACTCCTGTCATCTGGCTGAAAGAATCCGTAAGCTGTTTTAACCTTCCCATCTGTAGATCACAATTATCATCTCCATTTTAGAGGTGGAGAACTGAGGCAGAGAGAAGAGGAATGTCCTTATAAACCTGATGGGTGGGGACGGGGAGCAGATTCATGTGACCAAATGCCTTGATCATGGTCCTGTTTTCTTCATAATGGAAACACGGGCCACAAAGAAGGCAGTACACAGAATTTGCTGACATATAACAGAAAATGTTTTCAGTGAGCTGCTGTCAGTAGTGAGACAATCAGCAAAAGAGGCAGCAGAAATGAAAACTGCAAATAAG
>NW_009617925.1:10435-40065 GCF_000690535.1 Cariama cristata
AGAGAAAGCCTGCTAATAGCCAGGCTTTTTGGTTTAGTAGAAGAATGGCACAGGAAATGACTAGATGACATGACAGAATGGACTGGGAATAATCCAGATTTTAGGCAGAAAATAGTAAGTGCAAGACAGAGTACAATAGTTTGAATATATAAAAGCAATCTCTAAATTAATAATTAGAAGGAAGAGAAAATACTCAGCTTTGATGGTCAGAAATGGGATATGTGATAGTTTCTTACATAAATTTGTAGGTTTGGAATATTTCCTTATTTCTGTGTTAATATGCCTGATGTTTTCCATATTGTTTGTCTCCAGATAAATGGCTGACAGAAAGATACACAGCAGTGAATATATTTCACATTTGAGTATTCTAGGAGTTACCATCAGCTGACTTAAAATTCCCCTGCCAAAGCACACCACTCTCACCTAACACAACTCTAAATGAGTATCTGTAGAGTCACGCATTGTGTATTTAACTCACAGTGTTATTTGTCACCACAATATTCAAGCTGGGATGAAATATATCAGCCTGGTGTCCCTAATCCATATAATTTAAAGGAAAAAAAAAAATCATAAGAAAGAAACAGAGAAAATATTTTTAGCTGGCTACTATTTATACTGTTCTATACTAGTCACTCTCTACCTTTGTTAATTAAGTGACTCATTTTTAACACTGTGCTGTTAAACTCGTGCTGCTTAATGCTCTGTGTAACCAGGATCTTGTGTTAGTCATTGAATCCCACAGTTTAGAAGTGACTGAAATTCAACAACGTTCTCCACCTAAAATAAACACTTATTAATGTATCCAAATATGTAATAAGAGAGGGAACAGGTTTGATTCTGGTGCAAATTCAATGAAGTCAATGGAATGACTCCTGTGCAAAATCAGCACGCAACCAGAACAGGACCCCAGAGAACTAACAATTGTTATTTCTTCATCAGATCAAAGTCCAAGAGTACTCCGCACTGCTATTTGCTGACGTCTTGGCCCAGATTCCTCTTCAGGGTAAGTCCAGTGATGTCAGTAGGATGTAATTCAAATTGTAATGGTAGGAATGCACACTTACTAAGTAATGTATAGCAATTTGCAAAACTGAGTTAGAGACCATTGTGCAAAATTCAAAAGATAGTTTGCAAAGGTTTCAGTGGACACATACATTTGAATCAGGAGAATTCACAGAACCCTTCTTCCAAAAAAGAAAGAAAACATCCCCTAGAGTTCACATTATATGCACTGATTCAGGAAGACATTTAATGAATGTTAAGGATTTAAGTTTCCTCACTGAAGCATATGGGCTTATCATAATACTTAAAACTAGAGATATGTTGATTAAATGTTCCCTAATCAGATCTATTTTACGCACAATATGTATTTGCTTTTTACATTGTACTCTTGAATCTGCTTGTATGTGATAAGTTAACAAACGCAATGAATTCAGTAAAACACTTGAATGCACGTTCTTTTTCCCTCCTATAACAAAGTCAAGATCACAGCTAAATGTTTCATGGCACATCACTCAAAAAAACAACCCTAACTGACCATTGGCAGTATACATTTATTCCAAAGTAAAAGTGAAGACAACTGCAAAGACAGCCTCCCCTTATTTGTATGTTACTGAAACAGTTGAAATTATTTCAATAAGAATTTAAATATATCTTGAAATGTCTTGCATTTTTGCTTATATCTTGAGATTCATGTACTTTATCAAATGTCACATCTCCTACATCAGGCTGTACTGCTTATTGTTGTTGAAAAGCACTCATGGGATTCTTTTTAGTATCTCAGATGGGATGGGGGGGAAGTCAAACCATAAACATTCCAACCTCCAACTCTCATACAAAACCAACTAGCTGGAAACCATCCTCAGATTGTTTAGCTTCTCCTTTAAACTACTGATGAAGCAGATTCCACATTTCTAGACTGCCTGGTCTAGCGCTTCATCAGTCTGCCTCACAGTATGCAACTCCTTATATTCAATCTAAATCTCTGCTAAAAACAAAGTCAACTTCTCTCAATTTCCCTTGGTATATATAGAGAATCTTTTATTCATTAGAAAGCTCATATCTCTCTACATTTTTTTTTTTAAGAGGATGAAAACAAATTCAAATCTTTGAAGATTTCCTCATAGTTGTTATTTTCTCAGCCTGAGATGGTTTGTTTCGCCTCCTTTAGGCTCTTCACCATAACTATTTTATTTGTTTTAAGATTATCAGTGGTTTTGTGATTGCTTGTAACATTTTAGCTGAATATCATGTTTGTTATAAACAACTAAAAAGGACTAGACTCACTTAATCTGCTTGTGTTAGGCAGGATTGCAAACAGAATGGACTGATTTTTGTAAGGAAGGAAGAAGGCAGCAGAAGAGTTAGAACAGGGATGAAAAAGCTTCCTATACTTAAAAGCTGCGTTCCAAAGTTGTGCTTTTGCCAAGGGCCACAAGGCACATGTACAGGATAACCTGGTTTTAATCTGGATGGCTTTCACTTCCCTCACCAAAGTACAGGGAATGCATAAACTGGTGCATGGTCTGACAATGTGGTATCTACCTTTTTGCAGTTGTGTGATCTGATGTGTGTTGAAGACCTTGGCTATGCTATTTACATATTTGAGCTGTCAGGAGATCTCAGTTATGTACTTGAGAGACTGTGTGAAGGCTTCCCCATTCTCAGTACAACAGACAAACCTGCTACATAATCTACATACAAACAGAAAACTAGGTTTAGACCCCTTATCCCTTATCTCTAAAATGTACAAACCCTTACCGTCAGAACTGAGAGACAACTTTGATGGCCAGAGTTAAAAGTGTTCTTGGTGCAAGGGGCTAGGAGGTGACGTCACTTGTAGTTAGAAAGATGCCATCATTCCACAGCCATGTGGAAAAAGTCTGGTAAAGTTGTTTTCTCTTAGCCTGTCCTCAGCATGAAGGAAAAACACATATTTGTTCTGGATTCTGACCAGAATAGGCCTTTTCTGCAACATCTATCATAGAATTTAAAAAAACATGCACTTGTGTCATTAGGTCCTAGGTTACCCTTACATGCACTGGGGCTTTTGCTCTCAGGCTAAGATACAAGCAGAAAATGTTGAAGACAGGATGATATTATTAGAAGCACAAACAAGCCAGCAGGTTTTGCTTTATCTGAATTATAGTGATATATCTATCTCCACATTTTATCATCTTTTCACATACCATGAATAAAGCAGGATCAGCCTTGAGAAATGCCTGTTTATCCTGCAAGATAACAATGCTTTGAATTTCTGTACAAACCTGCATCTAAGGCTTTCAAAGAGCTTCACAAATGTTAATCCATTAAGTATCAGTGTAAGGCATTCCCACAAGGCAGGTGTTTTTAATTACCTCCGTTTTACAGAGCAGAAGCAAGCAAGGCACAGGGAGATCTAACCACTTTATTTGTAAGGTAACAAAGCAAATCCGAGCACAATCAGGGAGAGAACCAAAGAGTTTTGACACTCAGCTCTGCTGCAAAGCTCTCTCCCTTTCAGTGCTTTCAATAATTTTTTATGTCTTAGAAAAGAAGAGGTCAAGGAGGGAAGCTTTAGTAAGGGGATGAACTGGTTAGATTTTGGTGTGAGCTTATACCGTAGAAGAACTGGACAGAATCTTTGCCCTATGGATCAACAGTCAGACTGCTGCTCTGAATGTCATTAAGCTTGTGGAGAGGAAAAAAAAAAAAAAGAAAAAAGAAAAATAAAAAAGCAGTATCTATCTACCTGATTTCTCTAAAGGATAATGTAGGGGTAGGCCTCACTTCTTCACCTGAAGCAAGTAGCAAGTATATATGGAGCCAATCCATTCACCTGACATCAAGCTTGCCATCAAGAAACACTGACATCTCTCTAGGTTCTGCTGTGGGGTTCTTCTTAAGCAATCTTTTTTTGATGCAGTTGTAGAACATTATGATCCCAGTCTTACAATCCCACTCTCTTCATGCTATTATCAGGAGTTTCATACATTCAAGAGGAGGCAAAAAAGTATCAGAAAGTGACACATAATGCTGTTTATGGTTTTACAGGAAAGAAGACAAAATAGTTTGGATGAAGAAATAGGTCTTGGTTATCATCTTCTAATAGAGCTATTGTAGGGTTCCTTTTATTCGATATTTGCTTTCATAATCTTATAGAAAAGTAGATGCTCACATGTATACAAATAACCTTCTCTCCCTCAAGGAGCAAGAGGTTGCCCTACAGAGCACCTATTTGAACATTCATAGACCCTTTTTTCCCTCCCCCCCCGAAGTCCTCACCCAGCTCTGTGTGATGGATAAAAAGATGCTGCTTCTTATTTGAATTATTGGAAACTGATTAACAGAGTGCTGAAGTTGAAGTTACAAGGAGAGAGCAATATAGCAATAATAACGATATGCCCAAGTCTTCCTCAGATAACCCCTGAATAAGCATGGATAGTTATGGGTAGGATGGGTAAGAGTACTCCTACCCATGCAAGTAGAGTATTCCTGTTCAATGAACTTATCAGGGTCTTTTTATTTTTTTTTTTTTTGCTGAGTGTCCTGGAGCAGGGACACAATCTCTCTTCTCAGTTTTTCGTCATAGCAGGGACATTCAGCATTGAAACATACCTCTTGATTATGTACTTATGTTATTCTTTGTAATAATTCTGAATAATCTTCTCCTTTGTTACATGTAACATTATCTTAAATCTCTTTATCTTCCTCAAGTAGCTTTCCTGTGATTGAATCACTAAACACTGCATAGCTACAATGATTTTTTTCTTTTAGGTCTATGTCATGATGTGTCTTTCTCAGCAATTTTAAACATTCCTACTACCCAGAATACTTTCACTTTGAAATCAAGTCAAGCACTCCGGTTTGCACAGCACTGCTGACTCTGAGATATTTGCCACCAACAGTATCATCAGTTGTCATCAACCTGGACTCTATAGTCTGAATAAGATAGATATGTTCCATGTCTCAGGTTGTTTTTTTAACATGGTGAAGAGCAATCTACTGATAGTGACATTTAAATGGAGTAACATTGTTAAAATTACTTGCTGGAAATGCAAATTTATGATCACTTGGGAATTCAAGGATGCCTTGTTGTTGTGTATAATGCCAGAGAAGAAACACTTCTTTGACCTATCTGCTCCAAGAACAAATAGCCCTTAAGGAAGTTGTACTAATTGCAGCTAATAATGCAGCTCTGGCAGAATTAGCTATCACTACTCACCTTTATTCTGCCTACCTTTTTCAGCCTATGCATCTTTGATCTTCCTTGCCACAGATTTGAATTAGTGCCAGAACAACCATTTAGATATTTTTACTTTGGCAATGGCAAACACCAAACAGCATAGCATTTGTATGTTCCTGGGCAAACAATGACCAAGAACATTTCATCCGGTAGCTAGAACCCAATGTACACTAGCCATGACTTCCTTTACACAGAAACATATGTTGTGTCACTGCATGATGCATTTGCTAAGGGGCTCCAAAGACGTTTACAGATTAGACTATCCACCATCTGATAAGCACGTTGATCACGTATTTGGCATAAAACTTCCCTCTTAGTTTTAGAGGACTTCTGACACACAAATGTAGTTTTGGAAAACTGTGCACATGCACTGATCGTAACTCTAACCTTGATCAGGTGAACTACAGGCATCTCATTTTTGCTGATGTTACTGAATTCATTGTAGATCTCTCCAGTAGCTGACAACTTCCCTGCTAGCTGCCATGCATAATTTTGATGATCAGTTCTGCAATATATGTCAGGGGGCTGCTGAGAAAAATAGCATGCGATCAAGGAACTGAAGCATGCCATAATAGAGACACAAGAGGACTGAACCAAAATTCTGTATACTGCCATCATTCTGCCACTTTCTAACTTTGCACTGCAAAGTTGCAACCTTAATAAAATGTTTTTCACTTCTTATAGTACATAGATCTAATTTACAATCAAGAGAGAGGTGTACTTGTTGCTTTACCAGCTATGGCATTTAAATCAGAGAGCCTGTGCTTTATCTTGTACTATAAAAAACACAGGGCAACAGTTCAAGCATGGGGAGATCTGAAGAGACCTTTGGGAGAGGTTATGGACATAGAAGTGACAATTGGTTTCCATTTATTTATTTGTCCTCCCTGCTCATCTCTGTCCTGTGTTATTTCCTTGTACTACAAGGTCTGTTTCTACACATGAATTGCCTTTCCTTTACCTCAGTTTCTTTCAGAATTTTAATTTTGACCTGGGGTTCTCTTTGATATATTTACTCAATGTTTGGCATAGCAAAGCTCTGATCTCAGCTGGGCCCTCTGGAAACTTAAATTTTAACTGCTGCCTGAAAGATGCAGAGTTTAGAAAGAAGCCCCTTGTAGTCTAGCTTTAGGCCATTCAAACAATACCCTTAGAAAACTGCTTAATAGTCTGCAAAATGATCACTATTAGACAAGGTATTTGCACTTACATGAGCAAGAATAAGCATTTGAATGACAGATATATGGCTATGGCAGCTACACTCCATCTCTTGTGCTTGTTCTTGTGGGAGTAAGCAGCATTTCCATATTCTAAACACTCAAGTGTTAATATGTGCCATTAATCATGCAAGGAAAACAGGCAAAAATCCACGTTTGGCTTTGTATCCCATTAATCACAAGGCTAGTCCTCCATTTTTACCACCCTGTTAGGATGAGTCTATTCTATTGCAGTCTGTGAACGGATGCAGAGGGCAACTGATCATATTCCTGCATTCCTCCAACCTGCTTGGTACGTGTCACTGTCATTTGATGGTGATGATGAAGGCTGGGCAGTGACACATGCAGAGCTTTTAAGAGACTGGATTTCTGTGACTGAGGCCAAAGGCTCACTGCCGACCAGGGTTGGAATAGGTGATGCTCTTCCCCTCTAGCATTCCTTATCACGTCCTCACTTGTTAATGCTGTCAGTTCATCCCCAAAATGAAGATGCAGTTTTCCCTGTGAACCACTAGATGCCCTGAGATCTCTTTGATTCAACATTTCTTTCAACAACCAAAACTGTTACTACAGAGAATAAAGGAACAGCATCCCAGCTAAGCCATGAGAACTATAGCATGTTCACTGGTGGGGAATACTTCCCAGATTAAAGCAATATCTGTTTTATAAGTGTATTCAGTTCAAGCACTGAAAAGGAAAGCAGTATACATATTAGGGAATTTATCAATATCTCTATTGAAAGAGGTTGAAAGACGATTCCTCAGGGCCATGCTGATAGAAGCCAAGGAATTAATGCTACAGAGATGGAAATCTCTCAATTGCCCCAAATTTAACATTTCTGACAAAGGTATCCTCAGAAGTGCAGAGCACAATAAGAAACAGTTAATACAGTCAAGTTCTGGTATTACTGCACAGTGGTATAAGCTAAAGTAATGCCACTAATCTGAATGGTGTTATTCTAGTTTACATCAGTGTTGAATGAAAGCAGAATATGACTACTTGAGTACTAGACCTGTGCTGGATCAAAACTAAAGCCCTCAAGGCACAGGGCACCTTTACCCAGATACACCAAAGCTCTTAAGTACATGCTAGCCTTTAATTCCTTGCAGGGAGGTCCTTGCTGACTATGGCAGGAATACCCTTCTACTTGAGCATGCAGGAGCTTTGCTCTGGCATGACCAAACCCTTCAGCATAGAGCAGCATAGATTGTGAAAGGGCTGCGATTCAGCAAGCAGGCCCTGCCTCGACAAACTGCTGAATCTAGATGATCGGTAGCTGCCATACAGCATGCTTGTCCTGCAGCGGAAACATAACTGAGTTATATATCTGCTTTTTTTAAGCATGAATTCATCCTCGATCTACTCAATGGGCACCTTAGGGTAGATTTTAGTAAGGTAAAGATCAGACATCAGCTATTTCTCAAGACATTTAAAGATTATCTATAAATATTTGTTATAGGCACCTTCATCTCAGGTTAGAGGGTTGTGTCCAAACTAGTGTAAACTGACAGAGCTTCCTTGACTTCCCTTGGCTTTCTCATGATCTGAGCACTCTGTTTAATGGGGGAGCATTCATCTTTCATAATATAGGTGCTTCTACCCAAGCATTTCAGCAGTTTTCACATAGTAAGAAAATGTCAGGAGGCCTGTTTTTTTAAAAAAGCGGGGCTTACAGAAATCAATTCTATGGCTCAAAGATACACAGCAAATTCATACTAGAGGTGGAAAAATAGCAAACTATGTGGACTCCTACCTTTTTGCTTTGAGTGCTACATGACCCCGCTACATTAGTACACGTGCAAAAGATCTCCTCGCTTTATTCTCTGGGTTCTGTGAAGAGCTCTGTGAAACAGCTTGGGGGATGCCCACTACTGAAGAAAACTCTTCTGATAAAATAGGTACAACTGCTCTCAACTAGACAGTTATTTCTCATTTCTACAAAAGCAATCATCATATTATAGGGAGCAGCTTTGTCTCCTATTGCTAAAAAGGATGTTGAGACCGGCTTACCTGTGCCAAGCTTTAGGGCACCACCTCTCCTCCTCTCTGTTTTTTCTGATATTAGAATGCATTGCTCTAGGCTGCAGCTTCAGGAGCTTGTAAGACCTCACTTTTGTAGGGAACTCCAACAATAAATCACTAGGCAAGTGGTTCTCAGAATTAGCTAACACAGAGACAAAGCTTCAGCCAGGCACAGTGTTGTTGTATAATCACTGTAATCAAGTTTACACTTGTGAGTTTATATATTATACATCCACCCACCTGGATTCTTCTCAAAGTCTGACCTTTCTGAGCATGAGGGGTGGAAGCAGCTTAGTGACCTGAAGATTGTATTTTTTTCAGCAAGACTCAGAATGTACTGTCCCTTTGAGAAGTGTTATATTGAAATTGGACTTCACAGAGAGTGATTAGCTAATTTAGAAGTTGCTTTGGATGCATAGATTTTGTCTATTTCCTAAAGAGTTCTCCAGTCCTGAATATGAATGCACTGAAAAGCTAGCTAGGTTTAGTCCCTATACTCGTCACATACAGAGACTGAATAAACTCTTTTTCATAGAATCATTTAGATTGGAAAAGACCCTTAAGATCATCAAGTCCAAGACCACCAGTAAACCATGTTCCCAAGAACCACGTCTACAGGTCTTTTTTAATACCTCCAGGGATGGTGACTCAGCTGCTTCCCTGGGCAGCCTCTTCCAATGCTTAACAAGCCTTTCTGGGAAAAGTTTTTCCTAATATCCAATCTAAACCTCCTCTGGTGCAACTTGAGGCTGTTTCTGCTTGCCCTGTCACTTGTTATTGGGAGGAGAAACCAACATGCTCCCTTTCAGGTAGCTGTAGAGAGCTATAAAAGTCTCCCCTGAACCTCCTTTTCTCCAAACTAAACAACCTCAGTTCCCTCAGCCGCTCTTCATAAGGCTTGTTCTCTAGACCCTTCACTAGCTTCATAACTCTTCTTTCGACACATTCATTTCCTCATACTCACTCAGGGATTTAGCCCAAACTCTTCCCAACCCTTCCCCTCCTCCCTCCAATTCTTTCCTCCAACTTCATTAATGTGCTATTTTTTTTTTTTTTTCCATAACTTACTCACCTCCCATAGAAGCTTAAGGGAGCCACAAGACAGAGCAACTTTGTGCTCAAATGGCACCACCATACAGAAGACACTGCTCTGTAAGTGGAACCATCAGCAAGAACCACAGATAGAGTCTTAAGCCCCAAATGCCTGCTACCTTTTAGCTAAAGAATTACCTCTATTCTAAAGCACTGCAGTAAAGTCTTAGCTGTTCTAACCAAGAAAAGCAAATAAAACCTCACCTTTCTCCAGACCCCCTCACCCATGTAGTACTGTAGAAAATCACATTGCTATCATTATGTAAACCACTTCATAAAATCTGTTGCTGCTTACAGAGGACCACATAGACTATTTAATGACTCTGATGAGGAGAGATCCTATTAACTCAGGTGTTCCCTATTTGGGATTTCATTTGACTATGAGTACCTGATTTTATAAGAGCAAAAGTAAAGCAGGGAGTTCTTTCAGAGTCAGAGGGTGCTTTCTGCATCAAAAAGACAAAAATACTAGAAGCAAAAGTGCGGCAAAATTTGCTTGATACTCTTTATCACTGGGAAGAAAAGGGTTGTTTTTCTCTATAGCTATTTCCTTGTGAAATGAATGATCAATATTTATAGATTTTCACTTTCAGAGAAGGAGATAGAACCTTAGATTCTCATAGGTTTTAATACCAGAATGGACCATGATAGTTACTCTGTGTGACCTTCTGTGCCCCAGAGGGTTTTGGCTTCCTCTCCAATGTGAAGCAATACCAGAATCAGAGTAAACCATGTCATCCTGTGTCTGATTTTCTTCCCAATGGCTGGACTCAGGCTTCAGAAAAAGCCTTTTTCCATTGGTATTAAACTGATTCTAGAGTGTGCTGTTTTGTGTTCCCTGACTGAGGTCTGCTCGGCAGCTTTTCTCAGCTACTAATAGCTGCATTTTTTACATGTATCTATGTTTCCTTTAGGACACACTGTTAAGTCCATGACCAATAAATAAGAGGACAGAGTCCAAACTGTAATGTTAGGTGGGAATCGGAGATTAGGACCCCTTACCTGGAAAAAGCCTGGAGTGGGCGTTGTTCTATTGCAGTTGTCCACAATAACATATGTTGCATAAAGCATCTTGTCCATGCCTGTTCCTTAGCCAACCATAACACAACCTTGATCCCTTCTGGATGGCAAAAGTACAGAGGAGAGAACAATGCTCCCTCTCTTTCTGGTCACTGCGAAAGGGAAGCAATTAATCTTTAAACAAGTATAGGAAAAGCAATCTTGGCGTATCTGGAAGCGGGGATCCCAAATAGTCTCACAAAGGGGTGATTTTAAAGTGAGTACGAGAGGGTAGGATGAGGATAAATACATTAAGAGGGAACACTTCAGCAGAACAGCAAAAAAATGAGAGCTGTCAGGCTATGGGATAGCTACCAAGGGATGTAATGGAGCCTCTGTTAACATAGGCCATTTGAAAAAGCAGATTAGACAGAGTGCTACTGAGTATGCTCCAAGGAACCATCCTGTCTCTGCAGGGATCCTGACTGTTACCCGGTTAATGGCTTGGTTTTCTAAGTGTATCATGTGACTATTTCTAACACTGACTTTAGCAAGACTTCTGGGTATCAAATTCTTCAAGAAAATAACAGGTTATTAAACATCAATGACCTCATTCCCATTTTTGTGGTGATGAAAGCTGTGTTCGACTTTTTTAGTCATGCAACGTGCAGGAGATCCATGACTTTTCCTGGCTGTGGTACACCATGGCACTCTTTTTGAAGGGCTGATGTCCCACTGGCTTTTGCTTATATATGAGGTAAAATAAAGTGCATCAGCAGAAGCACCTGGTACCACCTATCTCATCCATATGGTGTTTGAGCCAACATCTGCAGCTGCCTGAGGCTAGTACAGCTGCCTTGAGCTGAAGAGATGGGTGAGTTGCAGAGCCAAGCAGCCCCATGGACTGGAAAGCAGTAGGGCTGCTTTTAATTCTCCAAGATTTGCTCTGCCTCTCCTGGGCAGGGGATGGCACATGCTGAAGGCATTGTGACACCCGTATTCTGGTTAAATATTTAATTTTCATTTACTAAAGCAACAGGGAAAGCTGCAATTATGTTTTACAGGGAAAATTATTTTCCAGCATGCAGGTTAATTTTTAATTTGTCAGATTTTTTCCTACCCTTTCCTCCTCCCTTAGCCATTGTCCCTCTCAAATCTCCATTTTTAATTCCCTTTTAATTTGCTTGAGTGACAGAGCAAAAGGAGGAGAGCTGGAGGTAAAAAGCACCTGACTAAACACTTTTTGATTCTCTGTGGAAGGTCGGCTTGGTTTTAGATAAGTCCTCTGCACCTGGCCCTACAACTTTAATGATCCCCACCATTCATATATACCCACTCTGGTATGCAAGTCCTCTTAGCATATATGGTCTCAGGCTCCTTGTGAACTAAGCAACATTACTTCCCACCTGCATGGTAACAAAAAAATAAATAAATTGCATTGCAGTCAGTAAATTAAAAACTTTACAAATAGGCCAATTTCTGAACTATTTAAAATATGGGCTGCTGGTGCCCTGTATGGCAATATATATACACAAAGAGTGAGATTTATGATGGTTTGCTATGTACTTTAAATATCATGAACCCAGTCAATTTCATTTTGCTACAACCTAAATCTATCTTGGCAGCTCCTGCTACAGCCTAGTTCCCATTGCAACACAGGGTACTGAAAATGGTACAGCCTGTTTACTAAACGGATTTAATAAGAGCTTCTGGTAAGGACAATGGTTCTTAGTTTTTTTTTTAAAATGTCAGTAGGTAATACAGAGCTTTAGAATTCAGTCACAGTGAATTAAGGATTGTCTGAGCTGATCTAAATGGATGTTCTCGTCTCTCTGTCTACATACTGTAATGTGCATGATACGGCTTCCTATGCTAGGCCTTCACAATGGTATCTGAGCAGTTCTGTGGAAGAATGAGCGTGCTATACAATGTGCAGTATGTGCTGCTCCTGTCTGAAACTAAATTAATTTTACCATATCTTTCCTTTCTTGCTTTCTCTGCCTTCCCTGAGATAATCCTATAAAGCAGATCTGCAGGCTGCAGTATACGGTAGGCAAGAAGGAAAGGCACTGTTTGGGTGGTGCCTAGGAAACACTAGATAAGGATAATTTAGTCTGAGCGTCAGAAATATCTTCTGTCTGGTGAACTGTGGATTCAGCAGAGTCTCCAGGTACATCTTGGGGCCTAAAACTGCAGACTACTGAATGTCTTAACTCTGTGCAGTGCCCCAATAAAAGAGCAGAAACATTGGTTACTCCTTTTCTTTTTGCCTTTTTAAGAACTTCATGGAGGTGAGTTTTGTGCCCAAGTGATGAATACAAGGGAATGCCACTGTAGTGTTTACAGGACTGCACTCACAACAGTTTTCCTGACAGTGGTAATTACGTATCTGTATTTCACAGCTGCAGGAATCCTTCCAGAGAGTCACTGTCAGAGAGGAGTAAGACTCTGCAGGGGAAAGCTCTATGGAGCAGCTTCCAGTGGGTTAGTTACACTAATCCTCCAGAAAGATTTAAATCACTTCTTCACTAGACATGAGTAGACTTCTGCATTAACCAGAGGTGTCAGCTGGGAGAAAGCTTGTGAGTCTACTGCTCTGCAGCAGGGTGGATCCATAGTGCACTGCAGCAAGGCACAGCAGGAGTCAGCATGCCTGGTTTGAAGCCATTTCTCTGGCTTCACCACATATGGTTTCTAGATGTTTTCTCTTTAATGTCCCATTCAGTACAAGAAAAGGAAGAGTACAGCTGTGGATGTAAGGAATTGACAGGAAAGCATAGTAATATTTATAGCTACTCTGTGCTACCTGATGGTACAGATGGCTGAATCTGGTCTTCATTAATGGACCTTTACAGTCAACTGTTAGGTAAATCTACAGGGGGACCAAAGCTATCTGTTAAGAAAGTCCTCATACACTCATCCAGAGATACGACAGCCAGATGATCTCTCTGAATGGAGGAAGAGCATTGCCTGATCATTTTGGCAGTCCATTTAACACTGTTATCTGTCAAACAGGATTCTGTAGCAAGGAGTGGAAGTGTCTGAATGATGGACAGTTGTAAACAACTTGTCTTTCAGGACATCATTATCCCGTATTCAGAACAAATAATAAAGCCACAAAGATTTCTATGTCTCTTAATTTATGTAGTCTATCAAATAAGCATATGGCAGTCCTCATTATCTATGTAAATATCTGGTTCTTTTTTCAGTGCTGATAAAATCTTAGGTTTCATGGGTTTCCATGATGTAGCAGATTTCACAGATTAACTTTAGAATGTTTTAAAACCTTTTTCTACAAGAAGTTGTTGCCTTTACTGCATCACGTGTTATTTTTTTAGAAGAATATTTCCCTTTATTAATCAAAAGTCCAGAGCATCTTCCAGGAACTACCAGTATGAAAGCAAATTCGCAGAATCCTTCTCCATCATAGATTCTCAGTTTAGGCCAGTGGAGCACTGGCATACTGATCTAATGCCTGTGCAATTATTCTGTGAAATTATCTCCTCGGAGGCCTTTAGTTGAGGCAGGAGAGCTCTGAGCAAAAATCAGGGCTTCAGTCCTGTACTAAATTCTGGTACTTCCTGTGTTCCTGGATTTATAAAAAAGTGAAATACTGAACTTCTTCCACATGACCAAAACTTCTTTGCATTTTTAATTCTGATGCAGTGTAGTGTTTCATTTTCAGTTCTCTCTAGGAGCGAGATGCTTCAATATTTTTAAATCCGAACACTTTGTTACAATGACTCAAATGTGTCCTTCATTAAATTGTATTTCCTTTGGGTGCTGTAGTGATGAAGATATTTTCTAGAGTGGGAAGAGAATGTATGTCTTGCACATCTATTTGTTCTCATAGGCTAGACATATTGCAGCTTTTCAGATGCTGCTTTTTTTGTTCCCAAAACATGTTGATCGAAAATTTCTCCTCAGACTTTCTAGACACCTTTTTTTTTATCCAGGCAAGTGTCCGCTGTAATTCACACTAATTGTCACCCCTGTCATCAACTTCAGCAGTGAAGCTGATGATTAAGTGGTCATGAATGATTAACTCTCAGCCGTTGCGATGATCGCAGTGGGTCTCGGCTTAGGCATATTGCCAGGGCAGCTAAAGACAAAGTTATGTCTGAGTGGTCAAACTGAATAGCATATTGAGATACAGAGATTTAAGTGGCTTGTCAGGAAGAAGTGCAGAAAGAAGCAAAAGATTGCTGTGGTAATAGGTGAACTACTAGTAAGATAGAAAAAATATGAAGAAAAGCACAAAAATTATGAAAGGATTGAAGGATGAGACACAAGGAGCTAAGTTTATACAGTCTAGAAAAGAAATAGTACAGCTAGTGAGACATCAGTCTATATATGCCTTCATCAGAGCTGTGAATATTTACACTATCAAATCATTAAGGAGAGGTTAATGGAAAGCATGTCTGCTACTAGAAAATGCTGTAGAGGAGTGGTCTTGTAAGCTTGATCATGGAAAGTACAATATCTAATATCCTCAGATGTCTTTATTTGTGTTTGTTTTTTCTATAATTCAGTGAAAATCTGAGATGCTGATCCAACCACTTTATAAAGTTGTTGTCCTCTTTTTGAGCAACTTGTCTTTGTTTCTTAAATACACAAACCTGCTCTATATTTTCTAGATCAAATGCAAACCGATGATAACAGGAGAGGCAATTTTGTCCTTCAAAGCCCTTTCCTGCTGCTTTCCCTTAAGACCAGGGGTGTATTGCAAAATCATTTGATCCATGTAAACTAAGTCTGAAGTTATATTTTTCCCACTGGCAATTCGTATTTACCATTAGAGATACCTTTGATTTGAACTTCCTTATGTTTATGAATTACCTGAAGAGAGAAAAGTGCCATTTTTAAGCTGTTAGTAGCATCAAGAGAAGGGAGTTGATAGAATGGATAGCCCCAACACCTACAAGCTTTAGCAAGTGAAAACCATCCAACCCCTCCTCCTCACTTCCAGTGAAATGTAAAGACAATTTAAGATGAGAAAACTAATCACTCAGTGTGTCAAGTGTAAAATCTGAACCTGCAGGTGCACTGCATATAAGTTCTTTTAAGATTCAGTGGCTCCTGCAACAAACTGAGAGGTTTTCCCAATCCTGTGAGACTGCATAATTTGGAGTCCTGTGGAATCAGTACGTCAGGAGACTGGGCCTGGATCTCAGCCATCATTTAAAGTAAAATCAACTTTCCTATTTTAAGATAAGGCTGTTGGAGAAGCTGATCTATACAGACTTGGGGATATTAAAGCTGGAAGGGATTATTGCCGGGTCCATCTGACTTGACTTTTTGCACAGCACAAGCCATGTAGTTCACTAGTTAAATTCTATGTCAGTTCTGTAACTCCTACTTGTGACATAAAACAGTTCAATGGCACAAGATAATTTTTGAAATATCACTGAGGGTGGGGGCAGGATTCAGCCATGACTCAGAAGCTGGGGCTGTCATCAGAAAGGAGGCGCAGATGGATTTCCTGCTAAAGCAATGATGTGCAATATCGTTGTCAGGTCTGTCCCATCTCTCAGTTCTTACGACTTTTCTCCTTACTCATAGTTTCTGTATTCTTGCAGCCATTTTCCTGGTTATGAGTGATGCACAAATGTGATCTGTTTTGTTTTCTCTATTTACACTATTCCTCCACTGGCTACATTCTCTGTGGTTTGGGATAACTCTATTACTTAAAATCTCATCACAAGATGATGCTTTTGAAGTGCTGATGGTAAAGAAGGACTTCTCTGGCTTCTTTTCTGACTGTTTCTCTTGTTTCCAATCTCCACAAGCTTCCTATATTTTGTGTTTGAATAATTTGGTAATGACTCACAAGTTACTAACTAGGCTTTATTACAAAATTCATCAGACTATTAACTCCTTTATGGGTTAAACTTTAGCCAAGACCCAGCATAAAACCTGCCAGCTGCATATGCACACAGTAGTTAGTTGTTTTCTGCAATGTGAGAGCTGATAGCTTGTAACTGGAAGCAGGAAATGCATATCCCTTGCTTTGTCTGACTTGGCTTTTACGGATAGAAACTTTTCAGACTTGGATTGTCTCAATGACCTCACAGTGAGGCTCCTTCAGAAATAGCTACCCTTTATTTGTTTTTTCCTGTTAGTGCATATTAAAAAAAATTATTTCTAAGTTTCCTCCAGTGTTGGTGCTGCACCTGGATACTCTTAACACAGGCATCACAAGTGTTAAAGGTACCACACTTCTACAACTTCTCTGGTTCTACTGAAACATTATTTTCAGTAATGAAATGCAAATTTTTAGATTTTAAGAATCTTTGATAGAATGACATTTCCCTGGCTTTTAATTTTGTCTGAAGACTCAGCACCAAGGTTTAGCACATTGGATGCCAGTTGCAAAAGATTTTACATGATTTGATAGGCAGCAGGATAAATGCCCAAGCTGCCTAGAATAGAGAGCTATTCTGTACTAATTTTAAATTAAAAAGAAAAAAAAATCACACTTTGGTTGGTATCAGTTTTCCTCCTTCTCTTCCTACCTGATAGAGCTTTATCTGGCAATGCTCTTGAGCCTCAAGTTTGCCTTTTCTCTGTTGGATTGCTGCATTATGCTAGGTTTCCAAGTTTTGAAGTACTCATTTCATATTCTGTCTTCAATCTGTTAATTTTGCACAATTTGATTCTGGGAAAAAATAGATCTTCAGCGCTCATGTTAAAGCCTTGTATGACATAAATCCATATTCTGCTTTCCCAAACAGAATATAGTGTTTATTGCACACTAACCTTTTCTATATTACTATTGACAATTTCATCATGGATTGCTGCATTGTTAGGATTTATTTTTTTCCTAAAATATTTAATTTAACTCTGCTGACCAAGTATGGTACTTTATAGACTTTGGCTTACCTTATTAATTTGCTACAGCTGAATAGAGAAACGCGATAGATTTCAATAGACGCAAACATTTTCTAGTAATACAGGAAAACACAAATGTTTTCAAATATTTCTGTTTGGTGTTAGGAGAAAATATCCATTTACAAAGATTGCGTGATGTAATCGTGTAGGATGCTCCTGAAATAGTTTCTGAAATAGTTTCTTCATCAGTTCTAACACATAAGGATATTAACTCCTTAAATTACCTAATAGAGAGAGATACCAGGAGGGGCTAACTAGCTAAGTACTTTCTATCTGCATTTGACCACAATTGAGTCACTCCGGGAATGTGGCGTCCTGATTTGCCATCAGAAGGTGAACAAAGATATTGATAAATCAGAGAATTCGGTGCTTCCACTTCTTCATCAGATGTCCTTGCACAAGAATGTGTATTGTAGCTCTTCCTCCTCTGGCCCAGAGCTGGACAGGTGTACCAATGTCTTACCTCTTTATAATTATTATCTCCCAAGTAACTTGAGTTTATTTACATCATGAGTACTTCAGCTGTCACTCTACAACAAGGTAGAAGAGCACTGATTGCAAGGGAGTTCGTTCTTTTAGTCTGTTTAGTTTATGCTATTGTGAAATCTGTCTCCAATTTTGAGAAATAATTCCATGTTAATTTTAAGCATGCCTTTTAACGAGGGATTTCTGCATTAAAAAAAGGACTTCACTACTTTGTCTCAAGGAATAAAATCTGCAACTGCTGCCAGAAGTTTCTTTCTTTTTCATGCAAACCAACTACTGCAGTGGAACATGGCACACTTAGCCAGGATGCTATGAACATATTTGTGTTTTTCTTCTTTGAGGCTTTCTCAGCAAATTATGAGGTCTAAGACATTTGTGTTACATCCACATGTCAAGTTATATTTTAATCTCATATTTTTCCCCAAGTTTGTACTATTGGCCAGTGATAGGTTCTGTTTCAGTATGGCTATTCTGGTATTTTTATTTTCTGAAACAATACAAGAAGTGTGGTTTTTTACTGGTTTATTCGGTTTAGCTGGGGTAATGCTCTGCTGTGGTTTAATAATGGGAAATACTGTGTTCTTTCCTGAATAGTGAGCAGGATTGACAAGGTTGTCTACAAGATAAAACTAGTGAACACTTTTTTTTATTAAAAAAAAAAAAAAAAGCATGCAGAAAATACCGCATCAGAAGCAGCAGCAAGTCCAGCATGTTACAGGGGAAGCTTCATGATCTGAATAATAAATACAGTATATAAGATGAGATAGATACAGGGAAAGTGCTGTATTGAACAGCCTGACTCCTGATGCTCTGAAAAACAGAGTCTGCTTAGCAGTGGCTTTGAAGGTCTGTTGACCTTCAGAATCAGATAGGACAAGGGAACACATGTATTTTGTACAAAAGATATAGGATTTGAATCCTGCTCTGCTTGCCCCTAAAAGACTGATTTCTCTAAGAAATCAGTTCTTGTCAGGTTAAGAAAATATTGCTTATGGTTTAGACACATGGACATCTTGTTCCAGAGTAACATGCAAGAGCACAGCAGTTGAGCCACGGAAGACACTTGTGTTTTTATTTTTAGCTGATGGCAGTTGAGAATTACCTCAGGTTATCTTGCTTCCTATTAGAGTTGTCTAATGGTTTAGATGTAACATAGCTAACAAGTTATTGTGCATCAAGTAGTCTGCAGTAATTGCCTCTATGCATCCTCTTAGCCTGAAGCAAATGCAAAATAATTCAACTTAGCCAAGGTCTCAGTGAAATACAACTAAAATAACTCTTGATCCAACACCAGAAGATAACATCGTGCAGAAAGCCTGTTCCATATGCCAACCATAACACCCACATGTTCCGCTCACAGCCTGGAGCTGGGCAATGGGTTTCACAAGAACAGAGACACAGCTATAGTAGTTCTACCATTCCCAACAATTTGATGGCCAAGGAATGGGATTCAGTTTTCCAGGTTATGTGGCCTCTACTCATATAAAATGCTAAGATCTGTAGGACCAGGATGAGGGTTCTGGGATCTGGACAGTGGGCATTCTGGAAGGGAGGCTTGTCTCTGCAAATAGCTTATATCGGGAATACTTTGGAGCATATCTGTGTGTGCTTAAGGACTGCAATTGTGCCTCTACGTGTGAGCTGATCTGAAGCAACAAGCTTCTGCTTTTTTAGTTGACTGGTCAAAACCATCTCGTTTGCCTTTCAGCTATAAGGTACTGCAGAGCAGGATGGTGAATTTTTTCTCTCTTTTTAGCTGTTGATGACCTAATACAAACTATAAAAAGTGCATCCAGATATCATGGTGATAAGTGCCTTAAAAGTGTCTGTAATGATAAATAATTCAAATGATGATGTTCTTCATGAAGCTTTTAAAGTATATTAACCAGAAAATTATATAAGCAGTGAAACCTACATTACACACACATGCATATGCAAAAAGTAATGAGTAGATGATGAAGAAACATATCTGCAAGAACAGAACAAAATTTTTTAAACCTTTACCTTCTTCCAGTTCAGTGGATTGTTCAGCACCTTCCACTCCCCCCAACCAAAGCAAGTTAAAATCAAAGCTCCAACTCAGTTTACAAAATGAGTGTTCAGAAATAGTGATAGTACATAATAGCAATATTTGGTGGGATATACTACCCGTGGTAGAGGATGACCTGTTTAGGAGCTTTTTAGATAAACTGGACATATATAAGTGTTGCACAGATACTTGTGAACAAAGTGCTTATTTAAGAAACAAAAGAAACCAAAATCTAATCTGTTGGGTTCTTTGGATGTAATGTTCAGAAGAGAGATCAGAGCTCTTGGACCGGACAGTCAGTTCCTATCCAGACAGTAAAAGGAGTCAGTGTTCCAAGGGGCTTTGTAATCTTCAGCTGGATCAGGTGAGACATGCCTAACTGCTGTTCTGCTGAAGTCTTGTACCACCTACAAAGTGTTTAAATTACAGAACCACTCGATTAAAAGCAGGATCTTGAACTCATATCCTGGCCATTAGTAATGAGTTACTGACTGTTACTGTGTGCTGATCTCTATATAGGTCCATTTAGACATATGAACATGTCTGCATATCTCTACATGTATGGAGAGACTTCACTTTGCACAGATCATTTAATATTCACTGGGCTTGGAAGTAACAACATCTAATTCTATAGACCTTTATCTGAGTATTTTATGAAGATACGGATGTTCATGTCTTGGATTTAGTGATTTTCCTTGTACACTGTACTGGGAAAAAACAGTGCTTAGGGCTGAGGGTTTTCCAAAGGACACAAAACATCCTTTGAGACTGCTTTTCCTTTCTATGTGCCTCTGTTCACTATCTATAAATTGGGCTCATTCCTATAAATGCTTTACATTTATTATCTCTAAACAACATATGTTTCTGACTGGCAGCTAGTAAATGTTGCGTATTTACAGCAGCTTGAAAAAATGTCCCCCGTCAGCATTAATACAATTAATTCTGAATAAAAAGATTATACATGTTACTCAGAGAAGAAAGATACTCCTACATACACCCCCACCAACCCACCCCAGTTTGAATTGCTGGAATTCCTCAGAGAATGAGTTTTGAGTTTGTGTGTGGGAGTCTGTGACAGACCTTCAGCCTACGATGAACCAAAAGCGAGACCATCTCCTGCCAGAGCCTGGGGAATAGCAGCAGCTGCCTTTAGAGTTATGCTGTGTCTCCACTGCAGATTACAAGTAGGAATGAACAAGAACCACTCCACGCATCCTTCACCATCACCTTGCAGATTTTTGGACATACCATATTGCTTGAAAGATGGCTGATGTGATTCTTACTTATGCTTTTTTCTTTTTACACTGCCTGGAAACTGCAGAAAGCCCTCAAAGTCTTTTGGTAGCAATTCAACAGAAAGGTTGGGTTACAACTTCTGGCTCAGGTGGTCTTTAAACTGTGATGCTGAAATCTGAATGATTACTGTAGGCGTGCTCTGCTTTTGCATGTGTGGCTTGCCACTCTTGGTGACAGGAGAGAGGACTTGAGGAACACATGGCAATCCTTATGTTCTAAAGAGGTTTAAATTGCACTTACACTCACTTGAAATCTCCATCAGACATTCATAGTAGTGAAACAGAACACTCCTTTAAACATGAAATAAGTAACAGGATTACTTGCTGCATTGTCTCAGTTTCCAGGAACTAACCGATAAAAACGGGCAACAACAAAGCATTCTATAAACAGATACTGCATATTCTGTCCCAGAGAACTGACACGGTTCCAGGATCTCCCAGTAGCATTGACAAAGCATTTGGTATGGAGCACCTTCATTTAAGTTACCTTTTGCTCTGTCTTTGCCTTTAGGCTCACAGGAAAAAAAACCACAACACATTAGGAATCAAGTGGAAGATTGCTTTGGACAAACTCAGTAAGCTTCAGTGGAAGACTTCAGCAAACTAATTTAAGAAGCCAAATCTATGTTCTTCCTATTTGTAGGATTCATCTTTTTGCAACAATGTGGTCAGAGACACATTTATTCCAAAAGCATCCGAGCAAGGATCTGACTTCTGCTTTTCACACAGATATATGACAGAGAAGAAACCAGCTCAGAGATCTGAGAGAATATGGCACATGCAGTGGGTTGTGACTATTTCACTAACACTGCATGCATTGTAGGATCAGTCATGCCATTCACTTCCCATTGGATGCTGCCTGCAACTTTCTCAATATTCATTCTTTTTCTGGAAGAAAAAAAGAAAGATATTTAATAATTGTTCAGTTCTCATCCTACCGTTTATTTCTACCTTTTTATTAAGAAATTAATTAGCCCCCAAGATTGCTCTCCAGTATAAATTCCAGTTCATTTTCTCTCTCTGCTGAGAAAAAATTGTGAGGTCAACTCACATAAGAGCATTAAATGACAGTTTGTACCCTCCTGCAAGCCACACTCTAAACTCTTAGTATCTCAGTTTATCTGTTGGTAAATGGGGTTAATCCTGCTGACCATTATTTGTGGAACATTTTGTGATCTGTGTGTTAGCAAAGTTAAAGAGAGAAGTGCAATGCACTATATGTGTCAAGCACTGCTTTAACGAAAAATGTGGAAACCATATTTAAGGACATGGGAAAGTCTCCTCTACGATCACATCAAACCAACTCAAACCAACAAGACTAAGGACAGGGATTTGGAGATGAAGTGTCTGTAGACAAATATACCTGTAGGTATCTATTATGGCAAATGGTGCAGTCCTCCATCTATAAAGTAGAAATAATAATAGACTCAAATGAAGATTAAATTAACATTGCCTGTGTTTGAAGCATTGCATACTACAGAAAACTATCTGATAAAGTAATATAATACTGCTTTCTGGTCACATAATGGCAGGGGGAATGAGGAAAAAAGCAAATACAGACTAGATAGCTGCTTGTTAGTCATGAGAGTCATCTCATTTAATTTAAATCTTCTAAAAGTTCAGTGTCTAGGCTAGTCATCTAGGACAGGACTCAGCTAACCAGCTGTTAACTCCTACAGTATACTATAAAAGGATGATGGGCTGACTAGCTCAGAAGTGAACACCTACACCGCAGACTTCTAAAGGTAGACAAGGTGAATCTCGATGCTGGTCTTCCTATGCAATCAGTATAAAGACAGAAGGGCATTTTCAGGTAGTTTTCTTGGCAATTTCTAACTTGTTCCCACTGCTTTGTTGCTGAGAAGAGGTATACAAAGTTTTCTGGCTTGAATGGGTTTTAATGGAATGGCAAAAGGAACATCCCCAACACAGAGGTAACTTCAAATGAAAATATGAAAGAAATCTTCTTTTTAGGCCCTGGGAACTAGAGTTTCCAAAACAATATTCTACAAGAAGTATCCTAATGTGTCTAAGAATGCCTTCTTGGAAATGGTTGAACTCTCCTGATCGAAAGTTTAAACAATGAGCTTGTAATCATGAAATTCAGGTTAGAAAGGACTTCAGGAGATCTCTAGTCTGACCTCCTGCTCAAAGGAGAGTCAGCCATTAGATCAGGATGGTTTTCTTGGGGTTTTATTCAACGTGGTTTTGAACATCTCGAAGGACAGAGACTGCATAACCTCTTCTCTGGATGGCTGTCCTCATGGCGAAAAAGCTTTTCCTTGCATCCAGTCTGGATGTCTCTTGTTTCAATTTGTACCTATTGTCTCTCATCTTCTCACCATGCACCACTGTGAAAAGGTTTGCTCTCTTCTTGATAACCTCCCCATAAGTACTAGGAGGCTGCTGTTACCTGCCCACAAAGTCATCTCTTCTCCCGGCTGAACAAGCCCCCTTCCCTCAGTCTCTCCTCACAGGACAAGTACTCCTGCTCCTGAACATCTTGGTGGCCCCAGTGAGCTTCCTCCAGTTTATTAATATCTGTGCTGTATTGGGGGCCCAAAATTGGATGCAGTAGTCTAGACACAATCTAATAATTAACCAGTAAGGTGGAAAAAATCACTTCCTGCAACCTCTTGGCTGTTCTGTTAATGCAGCCCATCATATCATTGGTCACCTTTGCTGCCAAGGTACACTGCTGTCCCATACCCAGTTTATTCTCTGCCTGGATATCCAGATCCTTTTCTGTAGAGCTGCTCCCCAGCCCATCAGTTCCCAGTCTGTACCACTACAGAGGTCTTTCCTTCCACATTGCAAGACTTTGCATTTGTCCTTGTTGAATTTCCTGTCTGGCCATTCCTCCAGACTCTCTAGGTCCCTCTGAATGGCAGTCCTGCCCTCATGCATATCGGCTGTTCCCACCAACTTGGTGTCATTTGCAAACTCCATAATGGTGTGCTCCCCACCTCCTCCAGGTCACTGATAAAGCTGAGGACAAATGTTCAGGATAACAAATCTCACCCTTGACTATCAAAATTCAGAAAAATTCTAAGAAATTGAGAACTGGGTCTTAGCATCAAGCAAATCTAATTCTGTAAGATATGGCCAGGCATGCCTATTTTTGCTTCATGTCACCTAGGAATTCCATTGTAGGCATGTAAGAACATAGCAACTTTAAAAACAGTAGAACTTCACAAAGAACAAATGGGATTTTTTCCATACAAGATAAAAATCTGGTATGAATTATGGCAGTTAATAACATAGAGTGGCAGGAGATAAAAAGGGTACATGAACATAGGGAAAAGTGATGACTACCAGATCTAAAAGAAAATACAAAAATAATGTTATATATAGAAGAAATTTTCTTTTCCCATACAGAATTCTTCTTCCTGCTGGGGAAATATGTTTGCTCTGGTCAACACTTGGGTGTTTTAATAACCACAAGTAATCAGTCACATAGCCTTCCTCTTGTTGGGTTAGAGCCCTGGTACACTAAGCAGTGCTTCACTACTCTCAGTGTATTGGACATTTCTACCTGCAAAGTTCTAGCGCTACTTCCTTCCTTAGGCTATCTTCAGAGATCTGTCAGCCAAATTGTGAACAAGTTGACATTATTTAGTTGGTAAGTTACTGTATGAAATCGTAATCCTGTGTGTCTTTCTACTGATACATCACACAAGCCTTTCAAAGTTACCCATGGGATCTCTCTAGACATATGTGATTGGAAGGAAACGTTGCTAGTGGGTCAGAAAGGTCCCAGCTTGACTATGGATCTGTCCACTGAAGCGGTGAAATTCCCATTAGTGTTTGATGGTAACACCCAGGTGATATCTAAGAGACCAAACACTTCAGTGTAATAAAAAAAACCCCAAGTTTTGTTGGAAACATAACAGATATCATGCATATATAGTCCTAGACATGACCTGTTAACATTTCTCCTTCTATCCTTGTTTTGTTCTAGACCTCAGGTTATCACTACTTAGTAAGGGCTGATTGCCATGACACTTCATCCATCCTTCTCTCTGTCTAGTCAGAGTGGTAACGCATCTATGACCTAGTTACCTTTCTCTCAGAGCAAAAGATATGCACCATTATCCTTACCACAAAATAAAATCCTTGAGTAAGTCGTGTCACTTTCTTGGTATCTCTCAGCAGAGTACTGTCTTACTGTCTTACTGGGAATCAAATCATCTCCCTTCTCATTAAAATGAATGCTCTGAGTATTCATTTTAATGTATCTCTCTCTCTGAACAAAGTATCAGAGTAGAGCAGGTGATTTTATCATACACAGACCGCTTGTCATGCAGGTGACCTTCAGTCTAAATGACAGAAAACAAGATCAAGGCTACCTGGCCCAGATGGCACTTGGCTTTTGTACTATCAGAGCCAGCAGATCAGACAGGATTGACCAGAGGTTTGTTACAGCTGTTCTGCTGCAGAACCTACCCTCTATCAGGAAGACTCAAGGCAGAGACGCTGGGTGGGTCATATCAGTGCTGTGGCTGGGGTCACAGTGCATTGATGACCCCTTCCTCCTGAAATGAGACTCTCTGCTGGGAAAACGCAAAGCTCTGAGCATGGATTAGCAGATAACTGCCTTCCTCAGTCCTTCGGCATGGCTTGGGAAAATGGGATGATCTGGGACAGCACCTGGGACAGGCCAGGCATGTTAGAGAACATGTCAGGTTACTTTTAACCATGTGAAGAGTCAGGCTTTGGGAACTCTCATTGACTCTTGCTACTACAGCAGCTATTGTTATTCACAAGACAGTATTTCAAGGATTGAAAAATCAGTGGATTTCTTGCTTTCCACAGTTTATTATTGTAGAGCAGGCCAAAGGAGAGAAAGGAGTAGAAAGGTAGGGCTAGCCAATACTTGCATATTATATCCTGCAATTTAGCTTAAATTGGCAATTTACCAATGTGAATACCCCCAAGTGGGCCTTAATGCTGGAGTGGGTGGTTTAATTAGCACTGTGCTCCCATTTATAATTAGATTTCTGTTAGTTCAGTTTGAAGCATGATTTCATAATAGAAAATTATTTTTAAAAATCCTGTGGGGATATTCCCGGTAAATTAATACTGTGGACTTTGATGAACTGATGCTTTTAATAGACTGTGGTATTTGGAAAGAATCTAAATCAAAGTAATAACATTACCATCCCATAAGAGTCAATGCCACATGGTAATAAACCCACATGCAAGAGAGAAGAAGAGTCATAGGATTATCTGAGGAAAATCTGGTTTATGTCCTTCTCTATTTCAATTTGGAAAGCTTGAAAAATTTAAATATGGTCAGGAAACATTTTATATTTTTTTTCTTTTTTTTTTTTTTGAGAGAGTAATATTAACCTCAAACCAAAATTTTGTGTTGCTATTCTCCAAATAGATTTTTAGTACCAAATTAAGATATATCAATGATTTCAAAACATAAAAAATAAGACTGAAAATGAGAAATGTGCTAAATTCTACACATTACTGCATGCTGTTTACCTTCAACAAACTGATTGTTCCAAATGCGATTAAATCCTTCTTGATCTGTCCTACACAATTGGAATATTTCCTTTTTTTATTTTCATCTATTCTTCTGGTAGTTGCAGGACAAGTGTTGTCTATAGAATGATAAATCATTGCATTTGCACGGCAAAACTAAACATGGTTTTACTCAAGTGCAATGCCAAATTCATTTTTGTGTGAGGGGCAGTGGTGGCGGAAAGCCTCGCTCAGATAAAATGAGGTAAAGAAGAAGTACCAGCTCAGTGGGAAGCTCACGATGATCAAGTATTTATAAAAGGACACACATACTAAAAACATACTGTGTTTACTAGTCTTTGTTTCTAAAAATAAGCCTACAAGTGCAAAGCATTATATTTGGAAATCATCAGAGTCTGTGATACCAGTGAAACTAATTTAACTGAATTCTGATCTGTCACTTCTGTGGGTAACCCTATGTGAGTGAACTTTTATAGGCAGAGAGGAAGATGAGGTTCTTGCTCCCAAGGATCATTCAGGCAAAGCCCTTAACCGGACCTCCATCAGCTGTGGGAAAAACTCTCCATAGACTTCAAAAGGAGGTGAATAAACATACTGAGGAAGACACGGGCGGGGGGGAAGCGTTATTTGAAACCTTCTCTTTGGAAGTGGATAGCACGCAAGTCAGAAGTTTAGCACACACCTCCAGGGGGCGTAGCCAGATCTGTTCACATCCCAGGTGGATCACTCTGCATCAGTATTCCTTTATTATAATTTTATTAGTGCAGATACTGGTGGCTAGCGAGTGTTAAAAGCCCCTCTAGTACAGGAAGTGACTGGCACTGCAGTTTGTCTTGCATCTGGCCAGATCCTTTCAGAGGGCTTTTCTCCACCTGTGAAGTATCATGTGCCTTTATAGCAGCAGTATGTACAAATGAACGTGCGATGTTAGGTCTGTGTTCAGTCGCTACACCTGGAGGAGATACTGCCTTACTTTACTACTAAACAGATGGATCTGAACCAGGAATGATACAAACAGTTTCTCTGCTTCCAGAGGAAAAGGAAGTAGCTTGCAGCTTGTCTCTGCACCCTGAGGACAAATTGAAGTCTGTAGGGATCCGCTGGAGAAAAGTGGGGCTCATCCTCTTCTTCCAGGTCGTGTAAAGAACTCAGGGCAAAGGTGAGATCTAATGAAAAAAGCTAAAGAAGAGCAAATCTCCTTTACACGCCTTTTTCCAGAAATGGGAATATTGAAAGCCATCTTCCTTGTAGATTGAATTCGTGCTCCAGTGAAAGAATCCTTACAAGGCCAGCCAGGCTCCTGCCTTCCAGGCACTCTCCACCTACTTTTCCTTGCTAACCTCACCACCATGGAATGGGAGGAATTACTTGAAAATTTATGTCGATCTGGAAGCAAGGCAAACATGTTTCTTCATAGGAAAAGCAGACATTAGGATCTTATTTTTGGTTACTTTCAGTCTTGAGAAGATTTAGCAATGGGAATGATCACAGAGCATTTGGTCAGGTAAATTATTCTGTACTTCATTTTTTGAGAAGGAGAAAAAAGAAAGGTCAAGGAGAAGATAAAGTATAGGGGAGCAGGGTCTATTGTGCATTTTCATTAGCCATTAACACTTTACCTGGCATTTTTTGAAAACATTTGGAGAGATGCCATGAGGAAAACACACAGATGGTCAAGATAATGGGAAACTGAGCATTTTGTCTCCCTTGCTTGTTCTACTAAACTAATCTTAGTTTAAAAGAGCAGGGGGAGTCATTGCTTGCTATAGCATGAAGAACAGAGGACCAAGTAGCCCTTGCAGATTAAGATAGTAATAAATAGTAATATAAATGTTAACTGGTTATTTAAGAAATAGTAAAACAAATGTTGAATTATTAAAATTAATACTTGCTCTCTGTGTTCTTCATCCTTCAGAAAAAAACCGTATTCATTGTTTCTTTCCTTCTTACTGAATGATTAGACTAAACATGTATTCCCAGTGCCACCATACATATTTGAGCCATTACTGCTAAACTGATGGTGTTATAATGAACATACCCATTTCAAAGAACATCATTGCTTTCTGCAGCCACACGGGGACTAGAATGTGGTCCAAAAGACTTAGATAAACATTAGAGACCAGTTTAAACTTGCAGGAGCCATTCTTAATTGTGTTACAATCTCTACCATATTTATGACAGCAGAAGGTATTGGTCCATGTGGGCTTAAAACTGAGTGGCGGATCCTCAGTTGGTATAAATACTGACTCATACCTGCAAAAATGTCTGTATCATAGCTGCCTTATTACTTGCCTGCCCTTTGTTGACCTGACTGCAGGGTCTCTTACATATATTTAAAACTAAGTCTGGTACAATAAGTCCATGCAGGCTAGGTAAATTAAGCTTCCAGCTCGGTGCCTTGAAGCAATCAAATCCTCACTTACATAGGTCTAATTAATAGATAAATAAATTACAAGAACTGAAAGGACATTATGATTATCTGCCCTGATCTTCTGCCTGTAATAGGCCTTGAGGATTTCTGAAGTTAATTGTTTATTTCCCAAATGTTTTGAAAGTTTAACTCCCTTTTTGATCATCAGTCTTCATGCAGCCCCCTATGGAAATAGGTAAAATTTTGTAAACTTAAACACCTCAAAAGCCTTTTCTAACATTTCTCTCTTAAACATCTCTCTCAGTACTCTATAATGTCTTGGGGAATCATGACACAAAGTTTAAGAAAACAAGCATAATTTATATGATATTAATTCAAAAAATGCCAGAGGTGGGACTCTACAACAGCCCAAATAAAATCTAACCTGTATTTAGATAACCTACTGTTTAAAATACACTTTTAAATTTTATAATCCCTCTTTCCCATGTGCAAGGTCCTGCACCTGGGTCAG
>NW_009617926.1:0-543 GCF_000690535.1 Cariama cristata
CACAACATCCTTCTCTCTAAATTGGAGCGATATGGATTTGACGTGTGGACTGTTCACTGGATAACGAATGGGTTGGATGGTCACATTCAGAGGGTAGTGGTCAATGGCTTAATGTCCAGATGGGGACCAGTGATGAGCAGTGTCCCTCAGGGGTCCATACTGGGACCAATGCTGTTTAATACCTTCATCAATGACATAGACAGTGGGATGGAGTGCACCCTCAGCAAGTTTGCAGATGACACCAAGCTGAGTGGTACAGTTGACACGCCTGAGGGACAGGATGTTGTTTGGAAGGACCTGGACAAGCTTGAGAAGTGGGTCCATGTGAATCTTATGAGGTTCAACAGGGCCAAGTGCAAGGTCCTGCACCTGTACCAAGGCAACCCCCCGAATCAATACAGATGAATGGATTGAGAACAGACCTGTGGAGAAGGACTTGGGAGTACTGGACATGAGCTGGTAATGTGCAGAAGGCCAACCGTATCCTGGGCTGCATCAAGAGAAGTGTGAGAGCAGGTTGAGGGAGGGGATTCTGCCGCCATC